>NW_022280287.1:62302-67779 GCF_004355925.1 Anarrhichthys ocellatus
GGTGGGTGGAGGGTGGTCGGCCGCCTGAGGTTACGTCTGCATCGAGACGCATTAGTAAGTCCTCCTCCAGTAATTAGTCCTGACAGCTGCAATCAAAAGCTCCAATAAGGCCAGAAAACACAGAAGTTAAGGTCTGACTCACAAACTGTGATCTGATCAGACCCTCACCAGACTGAACGCTTCATATTATGGGAGTCTTCACAGCACATCTCTTCTTTACTCTTACTTTGTTTATTTTGACATTTATGCACCAAAAAGACAAATATCTTGTGTATGAAAACCTGGTTCTGATCAGTTTTAATAATATATAACAACAATATAATAACGGAAATGGAGGTTATCATCAGTGGCGATCATGAAGTGTGTTCTGTTGGTGACCAGATGGTGGCAGCAGTGAGCCGTCAGTCTGTGTGTGTGTCTGTGTGTGTGTGTGTGTGTGTGCGGCCTCATGAAACAGGTAAAGCCCTGCTGAATGATCTGAGACTGGACAGTAATATTAAAAAGAATCATTTCCTGGCGAGTCACATTGGAGACAACTTTTCTTCTCAGATGAAAAGTCCCCCTCCCCCCCCCCACACACACTTTTTCATGAATCATGATTCATAACAAATATGCAGTGTTTTTAAAGTAGATCGTTATCTGTCTGGAGATGAATTACTGGGATAACGTACGATGTCATTTCATATTTCTGTGCGGATGCTGATGAGAACCGCCTGCGTTAGTTTGTTGAGTAATTAAAAAGACTGACGGGAAGAACCCTCACCTGGAAGAACCCTCACCTGGAAGAACCCTCACCTGACAGACTTTAGGGATTCTCCTCCAGTCAGACCAAAGCGATCAAACCTTTTACTGTGAAGGGTTGACAGGAAGCAGTTGTTCTGACTTCCTGGACTAAGGAAACCTGCTGAGGGACATGTTGGGATCAACCCATCAGCACCATGCGGACGAGCTCCTGAGAGAGAGACGCTCTGACGCGCCGTTTTCCTCCTCTTCTTTCCCCCTCTATCTTCGGCCCTTCCTTCCTTTCCCTCTTTTTGTTCGCTCTTTCATGTTTCTGTTTCCTCTCTTTCTTCCTTCTATCCTTCCTCCACCCCCCTCCTGTCCCCTCTCTTCCTTCTTTTCTTCCTACCTCTATTGTTTCCCCTCCCTCCTTCCTCTCTCTTATCTCCCTCATTGCTTTCCCTTCCTTCCTTCCTTTCATCCCACCTTTCAACTGCATCTTTCTTTTCTTTCCATATATTCCTCTTTTCATCCCCATATGTCACAAACTGTCTCCTGTCCTTTACGTCTTTCTTCCTCTGCCCTCTTTTGTCTTCTGGTCCTCTGACAGAAACCTCTTCCTCCTCTTCCTCCTCCTCCTCCTCCTCTTCTTTTTCCTCCGGTATCTCCGGTGTTTCGTCCATCAGAGGAATGATGGGACGTGATGTGCTCCTTGATGACAGGATGTCTTTTCTTCGTCCTCTTCAGCTGTGAGACTCTGTGGAGGAAAAAGGCCTTTCACATGTTTCACCTTTAACTCGGAGATTTGAAACTCCAGACGAGGAAACGAGTGTCTGCTGAGCTGCTGACGCATCGCTGGCGGCCTTGGCCTCTTTAGTTTGGGTTTCTGTATTTGTCTCTTTCACCTTTTAAAGAAAATCCAAGGCGGAGGAGTGGCCTTCAGTGTTTGTCTATTTCTGTATTCTCCTTTCCTCTCCGTCATGTCTCTGTCCTGAGAGACGTAGATCTGTTCCTCCATACGCTTCTGTGACTCAATGTGCTTTCTCGAACAACGTTTCTTTCACTTCTCTCTATTATTATATTATTGCCGCTTGTTTTCCTGGTTGGAGGACAAATCCAAACTTAATAGGATGGATGAAGACTCTTGTGAGAGACACTAAACATTGGGACAGAAGTCTGGATGAGATGTTTGATGTGCAGAGAGAGAGAGAGACTGAAGAGAGAGAGACTGAAGATAAAAGAAAAGACAAGACAATAAGAAATGAAATGCTGGAGAACATTTCTATTTGAAGAAACTCTGAACGTCGGAACCTAAAAGTTCTCCAAAGGAAAACAAACTGCTACATTTCTCCACCGAGCCGAGCCTCTCTACTCGCTCTGCTTCTCCATGCTGACAGCGTCTCTGCTTCAGGACCAAGGACCAGTTCTGCAAACAGATCCTCTCTCATTAGTGCGCTGCTCTGTTTCTGACCTCCAGCGCTCAGACTGAATGAGTTGAGTTGTTGGCCTCGTGGTTCCTGCAGCCTCAACGTCTCATCATTAAGCACAGCTCCTCCTGTTGGTTCTGAGGTCACCACCGTCTGGATGACACTGGGCTTACTGCGGTCCACTCTTCATCTTACTCTCTGTACGATTGAGCCACGTCAGCGTTAAACGCTGCTAACTTCAGATAACTGTAAATGACCAAACCAGCTGAAAGTGGATGAATAGCACCTGCACGTTGGTGAAGGTTATATATTTAATGAATGCCCCCAATAATACAGGTTGTTCTCATCCAACGTTTGAACCATGTATTTCGATGTATGTATGTTTATTCGTGACGGATATGAGAGATGAATATATCTCGGGTCTTGAAAGTCGCGCTGAATCTATAAATATGTGTCCGTGTTCAGATTTGACTGAGTTGTTACGTCGATTGCCTCCATTAGCTTTGTGTCACAGCCAGCTGCTCCTACGAGAGGGGCGGAGCCAGAAAGAGAGCATAAAGTGGTAACCACAGAAGAAGTGAGGTGAACTTGTTATTGAAGAGAAAGACAGGGGGGGGGGCACACGGAGAGGAAATGAGTGACGGAGGACATGTGGTCTGTAGAGGGCCGAGCCAGCACTGATGCCCTTTGACCCCTGCGGTGGTTTGATTAAGGAGCCATTTGCAGAAGCAATTAAAGACGAGCGGCGTGTGGACGTTCCTCCATCGCTCTCCTGACTTCACTGCTTCACCTCTGCCCATCTGATCGACCTTTTAATCAGAAGTCATCTCCAGAAACACAAGTGCGGAGACATTCGGGATGCAGGTCGGCACTCGATCCAACTCTGGAAGAACCGACTAGAATTATCCAGCGAGGGTTCAATAAGTAACGTCTTTGACGAGCGTCCAGGAGAGGCTGACCTCACTGAGTGTTTTTATCAAATAAAAGGTTCAACGATCACTGGGCCGAGCTTAGAGCTGCACTCTCTCCCTGCAGCTGCTCTCAGCTCTGTTGGTGTCTTTCAGCTCATTGTTTTGGTTTGACGACCTGTTTAACTTCAGTCTCAACGTTCTCATCACCCTCACACATGTTTAGAGAAACAGTTTTGAGAAACTTTAAGTATTCATTATCCAAAGAGGAGGCGGTAAAAGAGAGAATATCAACGCATCCTCATACGACACTTCATCTGATATCTTTTTTGAATGTTTTCTTCCAAAATTCCAGCAACATGAGTCAACTTCCACTCTGTCTTTTCAAAATAAACTTCCGTCTTCACAGGAAACAGCTCAGTTAGGTTTAGGAGAGGATGGTTGTTTGGGTTAAATAAGGACAGAACCAGCTCCATCGCTGGTTGTTGGACATGTCCGCCTTGTGTGGTGTTTAGCGGGCTCTATATGTCCTCGTTCATAATAACGTGGAGAAGCTGCAGAATCATTTTGTGGGATATCTACAACTTACGGCGCATTATTTTTCATAGCTGTGCTGGATGAGAGCAGCCGGAGAATCCACGTTCTCACACATTAAAATACTTCGTAATAGTTTGTGTTAATTCGTTCTCTCTAACTCATTGACTAATGCAGAATGACTGCAGCGTGTGGACAGACGTGAGCTCTTCTACCTGGAAGCAGGACTAAAGGTAACGTCCAGGTGTCCCGATCACCTGACAGGCTGCTGCATCACTGCAGGAAGGGAAACGTTATTGTCCGACTCTGATGAAACCAACTAATCAGGGTGAAAGAGGCGGCGAATGAGTTCAGACATTCCAGTGTGGCAGCGGCGGTGCAGACTGGAGGTCTATTAAAGAGAACCAGTGCTCCCCGGGGGGTCCATTGTGTACAGGTTTTCAGATTTGGCACAAACAATAGAACAAGAAGCCAGAAGAGCTCAGCCAGCCTGACGGGCAGACACAGCTTCCTCATTAAACCCAATCACATCCAGTCTCTCTCTCTCTCTCGCTCTCTCTCTCTCTGTCTCTCTCTTTCTCTCTCTCTCTGTCTCTCTCTCTCTCTCTCTCTGCCTGTCTGTCTCTCTCTCTCTCTCTCTCTCTGTCTGTCTCTCTCTCTCTCTCTCTCTGTCTGTCGCTCTCTCTCTCTCTCTCTCTGTCTGTCTGTCTCTCTCTCTCTCTCTCTCTCTCTCTCTGTCTCTCTCTCTCTCTCTCTTCTTCACGGAGCGATGGTGCTTATTTTACTATCAAATACATAAATACATAAATACATAAATACATAGCACAGGTCCAGAGAGTGAGGAATAGTCCCTCTGGACATGTGGACCTGACACTGAGAATGATTCTTGGTCCGTCCGTCCGTCTGGTCCGTTCTCATGAGGGAAACATCTCAGGAGCACCTTGAGCGTACTTCCTCTGCTGTCAGGATGAACTGATGAGGTTGTGATGATCAGAGCTCACTAAGTGATGCAGGCTGCTCTCATCCATTCATAGAGATACCTACGGAATAAACAATGCGCCGTAATGTGTCGATATCCCACAGAATGTGTTTGTGTGATATCTACGTAACAATGAAGGAGGAAGTATAACGACTGTAAAGGACAGTGGAGAGAACACATCAGCAGGTGAATATGTTACCACCTTCACATGACTGGTGCTCTTATTCTGAAGCTGACTGGTGCTCTTATTCTGAAGCTGACTGGTGCTCTTATTCTGTTTTTATCATTATTTTCTGGCTTTGTTCCCATTGTTCTCATAATCACTCATTGCTGCGAAAGAATCCAAACTTCTATTCTCTGTTATTATTCCATAATCAACCGTAATATTTCTCTCTTTGTCTCTTGTTGGTGCTTCCTTGTGTTCAGTTATTAATGTGAGGAAGGACGAGGAGAGAACTGTGAAAACATGATCATCAAACATTACTGCAGACCACAGCAGCACCAACAGTGCAGTCCAACACGAGACCTCTGTTGTGTGCTTCCAGTGACGTCGACCAGTCCTTTGGTTTAATGAGTTCATGTTTGGTCAGTTATCCCTCAGGTGTCTGTCACTCTGTCTTCTCTGATCCTCGTGTTACTTTCTTCTTTCTTTCACCGAAACGATGTCAAACTTTCTGCTTCTGTCTCCTTCTAAGTCCGCTGGTGGAGGTTTGTGGCAGCAGGCTGCTTCAGGACGAGTGGAGGTTCTGCTGCATGAGTAGAAGATGGAGACATTATGTTACATTACATCACATTACATTACATTACATTACATCACATTACATCACATTACATTACATCACATTACATCACATTACATTACATCACATTACATCACATTACATTACATCACATTACATCACATTACAT
>NW_022280287.1:67879-70460 GCF_004355925.1 Anarrhichthys ocellatus
ATCACATTACATTACATCACATTACATTACATTACATCACATTACATCACATTACATTACATCACATTACATTACATCACATTACATCACATTACATCGAATTACATCGAATTACATTACATTACATTACATGACATTCCAGTCATTTAGCAGACGCTTTGATCCAAAGCAACTTACAGTTCTGATCCTATCACACCGTCGAAACACTTTGATTCAACCAAAAAGTGTTGTTAGAGGCTGAAGCTGATCCTCGTTTGGACTGAAGGCAGAGATGCAATAAATAAAATTACTTTCTTGCAAAACATTACATCATCTGCTGAAGATTTAGCCATCAACAAAGAATTACATTTGGATCATAATCGATGTCTGCAGAAACCAAATGAATGAACACAGCCTGTATTTCCATATTTTTGCTTTTTTATATTTAAACAACTAAAAATGTTTTATTCCCTCTGTTCATAGATGAAAGATTTCATGTTACAGAAAACAAACTTTTTTCAGCGTCTCTCCCAGTGAAGCGGTGATTCTCTTTAGAGGTTTAACTCAGCTTGAACACACGGTGACGACTTCACGCGTCGTCATAGACGTCGAGTGTGAAACTCTCAGCATCACTTTCCTTCATAATAACTGACTGTTAACATCTATCGTGTGGATTGTTTTTTACAAATATTACCAACATTCAGTCTGACATGTTTGGTATCTTTGGAAGCTTTGTGTTCTCCACTAGTTCGTAGTGAGCGGTGAGCCAGGCTACACGTCGACACGAGTGCTGTATATAAAGTCAAAGAGCCGTCACAAAGGTAGACGACCGACAACCAAAAGTTTGATTTTATTCCAGAAGCCAAAAGACTCGTGAGCAGCCAAAGTAAAAGTGATCAACAGTTTACTCTGTGTGTAGAATAAATGCATGTTTATGATTTAATGTGAGAACATTGTTAAAAAGAACCCAACGTGATATTCTCATCTGTCTTAATTAAACTAAGCAACCAGTCCAACACACACACACATGAAACATCTCAATAACAGAAAGAGAATGTTTCGTATTGTTCACAGTGACTTTTATAATTTAATTAATTAATTACCAGAAGAGATGCCGATTGTGTCGGTCGATCCACTTCTTTACTGATCAATGACATAATATCTCTGTGTGTTATTGGACACTGGCAGTATATTTTGTTATTTGGAAGTAATGCATTAGAAATGATTCCTCAAGTGTGAGAACCAGTCTTTAAGCTTGTTTGAGGTGTTTCTAGTTGATGCACTAAATGTATTTCGGAAACATTTTGTCGGAAAAGTTCTGACGAATCAGCTGTTGGCGTCTTCTCCGATATTCCCCTGAAGTTTAGGACAGAAAGGAACTATTGAAACAAACCCCTGAAGATCTCTTTGGTAGACGGTTAGATGACCTCTACTTCTTCTTCTACTCTGTTTTTCTGGTAGATTACAGCCATGTGTAAAACGTAGCGTTAGCGCCACCTTCTGACCATCTACGCTGTGGCTGAGTTGATTCGCTCTAACTTATTTTCCCCCCGAGCCACAATCCGTATCTCAGGGGACTCAACGTTCAGCGCCTCTGTTACTGCAGCCCAAGTCTCTTCTGTTAATCAAGTGGAAGCACTTTTGGAAAAAGTGTTCGGACTTCCATCTCGGACAAAACAGCATCGTCTCGGTTTCTTCGTGCTTCTTTCTTTGGAACTCGACCGCTCTCTCTCTACGACAAACCTCACAGCAGATGTGTCTCCCTGAGGAAGAATGGTGTCCTGGCAGTGTGACTGTGATTGAAAACACACGACAGTAAGAACAAAATTGATCGGTGCGCACATGTCATGAATCTGTCAGTAATGTTGTGACATCGGGCCTCATGAGGCGCTCATGCACTATTTTAATTCTTTCCTTCAGTAAAGTGAACCTGATCGATGGGAGCGTCTCTGCCAGTCGATGCTGTCGCTCTGCAGGTTTTATTCTCTCCATCAACCACCAGCTCAGAGCAGCTCCATGACCCACTGGTGTTTTAATCACTCTGACTGGTGGAGATGAAGCATTATGGATCGTTAACCTGCCTGTTACACGTTCATTATACATTCTTCTGCCAGCCTACGAAGGCCATCTCATTAAAATTACGTCTAATTCTAAATATAATATCTCATCCACCACGAGAGGAGGCCGTCCCTTTTACTTGATTAACTCCGTTTACATCAGGAACATGCTCCATCTTCTGTCTCTCATCTGATTGGTGCTCGCAGAAATGACCCACCGTTGTCACTTTGATTAAATCGTGTGCAGCCAACAGCAGAACCTCCACAAACGTGTCTCTCCTCTTCACTGAGCGCCGGTGTGTTCTCTCACCTCACTAACACATGGGAGTCCGTACAGCCTGAAGACAAGGTACAACAAGGAGAAGGTACGACAAGGACAAGGTACAACAAGGACAAGATACGACAAGGAGAAGGTACGACAAGGACAAGGTACGACAAGGAGAAGGTACGACAAGGAGAAGGTACGACAAGGACAAGGTACGACAAGGAGAAGGTACGACAAGGACAAGGTACGACAAGGACAAGGTACGACAAGGACAAGGTAC
>NW_022280287.1:73460-91006 GCF_004355925.1 Anarrhichthys ocellatus
AAGGTACGACAAGGAGAAGGTACGACAAGGACAAGGTACGACAAGGAGAAGGTACGACAAGGACAAGGTACGACAAGGACAAGGTATATGTCGTTGTTATATACGCCGCCACGCAACGCATCGCAGCGCAACGCAGCGCAACAACGCGACGCAGCGACGCGACACATCGCAGCGACGCAACGCAACAACGCAACAACGTAACGCAACAACTGCTCAATATATTACATCACCGGCTCTGCTCGTCGCTTGTCGTTCTACATCACGCAGAAACCAAAACGTCCATATTCAACGTATCCGATTTTTGCAAAAACAACTGGTTCACACAGGGAGGCGTCTAAATAACACGTCGATTCCTAGTAAATGTCATTACTACGCATTTTAAGGCAATAGACGAAGTAAAATAAAAGCGAAAACTTAACAGAAAAACACATCACAAATGTCTCTGACATGACTTAAGAAAAACAACAAGACTAAATTGTTGCGTCATTCAAACATTACATGATGAGAGCCGACCGGTCAAAGATGTTCAGTGTCTCACCAGCATCTGTTCTTGACTTCAGATACACACAAGACTTGATTTATTGCTGGGTTGAATCTTTTCATATGTTAGCATGATAACAAACTGAGTAAATACCAGCAGACTTAATCTCTTCACACCGTAGATACGAGGTCTTTCGGCTCATTGTTCACACTGGACCTGTGTGAGAGTGACCCTCTTGGCTCACGTTGGCTGTTGTACGCTCGGAACCTTGACTCTTGCTGTTAATATGAGGAAAATAAATGAAGGCACATCCTGTATAATGTCATCATCAGTGAGTCTTCATCCAAGGACTCATCCTCACAGGACCACCAGCTTCGTCGGGAATCTTCCTCCTCACAGAAAATAAAAGATGCAGAAACCTTCAACGTATCCGTGATTTCTCCAACAAAAACAAGTTCACTACTTTATATTCCGTGTTGGTTGTGAGCCGCCCACTCCGTGTATATAGGTCAGAACGGATTTACACAACCGACTGCACTCATTTTAAACAGACAATTAATTCTCAGGGATAACGCTCAAATTCATTACAAATCACGACTTATGTAATCTCTAAAGTGCCTTACTTTTCATTTTCCACATGAATTTCACCGTGTGCGTACATTCAGCGGTACAATTGGAGCGCTCTGCTTTATTTAGATCCCTGCTGCGTCTGTCGGCTGCAGATAAAAGACACGAGCGACTGTTGCGTGCAGGAGGCAGTCAGCCTGCAGAGACAGCATCCGTTAGTGTGAGAGTTAGTTAATCTATGGTAATGATGGATCAAACCCCGGCTGCAGGGCTTCATCTGGAGAAGGAGGTGGAGGAGGTGGAGGAGGTGGGGGTGAGCAGGCTGAGGCATTAGTCGGGGGAGGTGTGTTTCATTGAAGGATAGCCCAGCCCGCTGTCTGACAGCACGTACGAGCAGTTTGACCCTCAGAGTGTTTTGAAACCAAAGCACCTTTTATTCAAATTATGAAAATGGGTTCTGCTCGCTCTGCTGCCAGGACAGCAGGTGATTAATTCTCAATGCATTCACTGAGTCAGGGCGTTATGAATGTTGCATCTACTGCAGTGAGATGGATGAGCTGCTTCCTCGTCTCATCTCTCAGCGTCCAGCCGGACGTTAGCAGCATGGCAACTCTTCAGCCTGTGGTGTGTGTGAGTGAGTGTGTGCATATGTGTGTGTGTGTGTGTGTGTGTGTGTGTGTGAGTGTGTGTCTCATTACAACTCTTCAGCCTGTGGTGTGTGTGTGTGTGTCGCCTGCTGACCTGTCGTTACAGCTGATCAACCAGATGTGGATCACTCACACAGTACTTATAGATTCATTTCACACATGAGAGATAATCACATGTTCATGTTCTCATCAGGAAATAGATTCATGTGAGGAATGTTCAATGTTCTATCAACACGAGGACATTGCAGTTATTTAATGTATTTAGCAGCTTAGTAAATGTGTATAATGAGTATGATAGTAATCTGTTTTCCTCTCCACATCAGTGTGTTTCCAGGTGTTTTAAAGTGTCTCCAGATGTGCAGCTGTGGGACGTCTGATAACATCCTCGAGTGATGTCACTCGAGTCAGTTGAAGACCACAAGTTTGAAGTGTGAAGTTAAAGAAGTGAAGCTGTGCTGTAGGCTACATTAGCTGCTAACTAGGACAACGCACCACAGAGAGACGGGTGCATTGTGGGTAATGTAGGCACAAGAGATGATATCTCTGGTTCTGCTGCTCTGATTTTATCATTTAAAGAACCAAACATTGTGAGTGTGACGGTGTTAAAGGAGAGTGATGAGGCTCCTCCTCTGTTCTCTCCCACATTCAAGGTTTTCTTTTTTCTTTATTTGAATGGAGCGTCTAAATAAAATGAATTCATAAAGCACTTTAATAACACAAAGTGCTTCTCACGATAGAGATGGCAGCCAAACACCTTTAAACTGTTTAAAAGTTCTACAACATGAGAAGAAGTACGATGAGTAAAATAATGATCTTAAAAATTCGGAGAATTCCTTTGTATATAAATAAACTTTAGTGATAAAAGTGAAACTTGATCCGCGGAGCTTCACGGTGTGTTTCTGCAGACAGATGATCCTTTCCCTGAACGTCACTCGAGTTCTAATCACCATCTTTATCTCAGGAGCAGAAGGAACGACGAGCTTCATTGATTATTGTTTGTGAGGTCGTCAGCTGATTGAACTCACCTTCAGGTTAAATACACTGACCCGCGTGAGGACTAACCGTCCCCCTGATGAAGCTCTCGCTCTATGGTTCAGCTCCTCTGTATGAATCCTGAGCTGTCCGTGGACCTCCTCTCTGGAGCCAACAGCATAAAAACATCGTCATTAATCATCAACCTCAGTGGAGGAGGAGGAGGAGGAGGAGGAGGAGGAGGACCTTCTGCAGTGATTGAAACAGCTGAATGAAACGGGCCAAATATGATGCATGAATACAGCTTCACATCGTTCTCATAAACATTTGCTCTGAAGAGAGTTGACATTCAGCCGCGATATGAAAGAGCTTCATGGACAGCTGGCCGCACTGAGAGCCACGACTTCAGTCGCTCCGAGTGCGTTTGAGACGAAGACGAGGACGAAGAGGTTTCCTCCTGAGATTCACCTCCTCCTGAGATTCACCTCCTCCTGAGATTCGCCTTCTCCTGTGATTCACCTCCTCCTGAGATTCACCTCCTCCTGAGATTCACCTCCTCCTGAGATTCGTCTCCTCCTGCGATTCACCTCCTCCTGAGATTCACCTCCTCCTAAGATTCACCTCCTCCTGAGATTCGTCTCCTCCTGAGATTCACCTCCTCCTGAGATTCGTCTCCTCCTGTGATTCGCCTCCTCCTGAGATTCGCCTCCTCCTGTGATTCGTCTCCTCCTGTGATTCGTCTCCTCCTGAGATTCGTCTCCTCCTGAGATTCGCCTCCTCCTGAGATTCACCTCCTCCTGTGATTCGTCTCCTCCTGTGATTCGTCTCCTCCTGAGATTCACCTCCTCCTAAGATTCACCTCCTCCTGTGATTCGTCTCCTCCTAAGATTCACCTCCTCCTGAGATTCGCCTCCTCCTGAGATTCACCTCCTCCTGAGATTCACCTCCTCCTGTGATTCGTCTCCTCCTGTGATTCGTCTCCTCCTGAGATTCACCTCCTCCTGAGATTCGTCTCCTCCTGTGATTCGCCTCCTCCTGAGATTCGCCTCCTCCTGTGATTCGTCTCCTCCTGTGATTCGTCTCCTCCTGTGATTCGTCTCCTCCTGAGATTCACCTCCTCCTGAGATTCGCCTCCTCCTGAGATTCGCCTCCTCCTGTGATTCGCCTCCTCCTGAGATTCACCTCCTCCTGAGATTCGTCTCCTCCTGTGATTCGTCTCCTCCTGTGATTCGTCTCCTCCTGTGATTCGCCTCCTCCTGAGAGGAATCAGCTGAGATTTAACAATAACCTCATCTTGTGAGGAAGACGTTCACATCAGGGAGTAACACATACAGTATAAGATGAGAACCCACAGTTCTACTTCCTGTGTTTTGACTTCCTGTTCACATTCACGCCGTCTACCAGCTGACGTCAGCGAGTCCCTGAGGTTCCTGTTGAACCCTCAACCCTTCAGGGACTTACGGGCTCTTCCTCTGATTTCATGTGTTTCTTATGTTCCATCTTTAATCCTTAATGTTTCTGTGTTCCACCATGTTTAGCGTCACAACGCTGTGGATTGTGGGTAATTCCCTCAGACAAAATCTGCAGAAACGTGGACTTACTGCTTCATAAAGAGTGTGCATATAAACCAGATCCTAGTGTCAGTTCTATCATAGGATGCAGGGACTCGTGTGGACTCCTTGTTTTACTCTAACCACACTCTGTCCTTCACCTTCACCGTGCAGCAGCTGCCATGCACAGACATCATAGACACATTATAGATCGTTTAACAGATATACTTGAAGGTAATCTAGGGTCTTGAAGAATTGTCAGATTCCAAGGCTCAGTCGATGGACCTTTCTCACAGCAGGCAGGTTGACTTGAGCTCAGGTGACTTGACCAAACGACGGCTCGGTTCCATCTGGTTCCCAGTAAAGCGTCCCAGTGAGCCGGCATGCAGAACGCCAAGGTTAACCAAGGTTAACCAAGGTTAACCTGCATTGAATCCAGCTGCTGAGCTGATCAGGGGAGGAATCTGCACACCTGAGGAGAGTTTGAACAGGTGATCGTGGATGAGCGTCCTCGCTTTAATCTCACCTGTTGAGGCAACGCTCAGCTTTAGTTTGAGTTTGAAACACAGAGACAGTTGTACTGCTCGTGTCCAGTCCATCTTATAGAAGCATCATTTCATTAACAATTAAGAAAAGAAACCCACAGCTCCTCTGTTCTTTACATTACTGAAGCAGCACTTAAAACGTCCTCATTTGTACAAACGCTGCACAAACTCCAGCGCTGAATGTTTCAGTCCTTCCTGCTGTTCTGGGTTCAGTGCTGCCCACCCGCCAGCATCATCCATTACACATGAAGGAGAGGAAACATGGCTGCCTCTGTCCCCTTAAGAGCTGCCGTCACATACAGAGCAGCCCAGCTGACAATACTCTAATACAACGAGCAATTATTCAAATCATCAATTATAAAACCTCTTTTATAATTAAAGAATCACGGAGCAGATGTGTCTGGATGCTTCTTGAATGTTTGGTCTTCCTCTGAAATATTAACCGTTTGTTCTCCAGATAAGAATAGAACCTTCCATCAACCAGACAACATTCAAAGAATTTCCAGAAATGAATGTGAAAATGAATCTTTATCGTGAATTAAACATCACGTGTCCTCTTGAAATAAGTTTGATGATCGCACATTAATGAAAACACAGAAACTCAGTCGTATGTTGTTGTTTCTGTTTCCCTCTCTGATCTTCCAGCGCTGATAGATTGTAGAATAAAGTGCTTCAAACTCATTCTCAATCTTAAAGTTACTACGAGGAACTTTCACCTTGTGTTGGTTCTGTCGCCCCCTGTGGACTAAAGTGGTAGTGTCTCTGAGCACCAGAGTCCCTTTAGAAACTTCTCATGTTACTGCAGCAGGTCTGACAGTCTGCCCCTCTCAGTCCTGGTTCTCCCGTGCCTCCCTTCCCTCCAGCGGGTCCAGCAATACGTCCTGGGTCTCCAGCAGAGAGGAGAAGCTCTGCTCCTGGAGGAGGAGGAGGAGGAGGAGGAGGAGGAGACACTGCTGCTGCTGCCGGGAGCTGAGCTCTCCTCCTCCCTCCGGAGGAGCTCCAGATCTGGGTCTGTCCACGGTGGACCGGTCTCTGCCGGAGGATCTGGGTCCGTCCACGGTGGACCGGTCTCTGCCGGAGGATCTGGGTCCGTCCACGGTGGACCGGTCTCTGCTGGAGTCTGAGCTGAAGGAGTGTTGTGGGTCGGTCGTAGAGAGTCATCAGTATTAAATCGAGTCTGTTTCACTAGCAGCTAAACGTTCCTCGTAGAAACTTTAGAATCGTTCTATAAAGCGAGGCGACAGCAGCGGAGAACATGTCATGAATCAGACCAGCTGCTCGGTTTAACTGCTGCTCACTTGACAGGAAAGAAGACATCCGTCTGTTTTCACACGGCATTATGATTCATACTTCCTGTGAGGAGGAAGAATCAGGGCGAAGCTGTGAGCACGAGTCCTTGGATGAAGACTAATGATGGAGACACACAGGACAGAAGGTCCAGTGGATGGAGACCTCACGTTAACAGCAGGGGTCAAGGGTCAGAGCGTACAGCAGCTAACGTGAGCCCGTCTTTGTGTCAAGAGGGTCACTGGCACACCTCTCACACAGTTCACTGTGAGCACTGAGCAGCATGACCTCGTAGTGAAAAGATTCAGTCTGCTGGTATAAGCAAAGTCAGATGACTGGTTCTGTCAATGGAGTCTTCTGGCTTTGAGGATGTTAATAGTTTGTTTTGTTTGTTAAAGATTATAATAATATTAGTAATCCCTTTTGATTATATATTAATTTCAAGCCCAAAAAGGGGTGAAAGTAAGTATGTCGTGGTGTCATGTTTCCATCACTGAGGATCAGAGCTGATCAATGAAGTGGAGATGAATGATTGTATGATTGTAACAGAGAGACGTTCGTGGGTGTTTCGTCCAGTGGGACTTTATCAACAAACACCAGAGCAGGACTCAACCCTGCTATGAGTATATAAAGTAAGTCTGGTTTCTGTACCTGAAGTCATACAGTATTCTGTCAGAGCAAGTTATTTAAAGTTTACCAGTGAGAAGAAAGACTTTCACCCTGAAGACCATTGTTCATGTCCCGTGTGAAACCAAACGTAATCGTGACTTTTGCCAAAGCCAAACACACACACACACACATGTTCGTGTCGTCTGGTCCAACAGATAGAAAGCAGGGAGGCTGCATTGATGGAGGTCTGTTAGAAGATGCACTAAATGATCCATCAGGGAAAAGAGCTGACTGAAGGTCCTCACACATCCAGTAACACCAGCACGTTCTTCAGCTCTGTGAGCTGTGACTCACACACTGTACCTGTTGCGTCTCACATCACGTTTCACATCATCTGTTGTGTGTTTGTGTTTTCATTAGTTCTTCATTATTTCCTCACAGAGGAGCGCCCATGCGTCTCTCCTCCGCTCGGCCTCTTCCACATCAATCTGCTCCTCGTTCCGCTCAGATTGAGGTCAATCTGTCTGCAGGAACCCACTCTCACAAACCGGCTGCCTCCTGTCCTCGTTTAGTGTCAAACCTCAGCGTGCGGTCGCCGCGCTCGGCGAGGGTCGTCGTCGTCGTCATCGTCATCGGCTCCCATGTGAGATTGAAATATTGGTTCATTGGTCAATAAGAGTAGAAATCAATTAGAAAACCACCGCGTCACAAACACAGAACTTCAACTCACGGTGAACACAACACAAGGGAGGATACGTGTACAGAACATACAGTGTAACAGTGTGTGCTTTGGACATTTTTGTAATCTTGTAGTTTTCCCGCCTCTTTGTGGTGATTTCAAGTCTTTTGTTTGTTGTTGTAGCCTTGAGTCTCTTTACAGGGATGTTGTGCCCCTTTCTTGTCATTCTGTCTCTTTGTAGTTGTTTGTCTCTTTCTTTGTCTCTTTCTTGTCATTTTGTCTCTTTGTTGGACATCATTCTGTGGTTGTGTCATCTTGTAAGTGTTTAGTTATTTATGAAGTTATTCTTTTGTCTGTGGATGTGTTGAACATTTTTGTAGTCGTTTTGCATCTCCTTGAAGTTTTTTTTGTCTCTGTAGTCGTTGTGAGTCTCTGCAGTCGTTGTGAGTCTCTGTAGTCGTTGTGAGTCTCTGCTTTGAAGACCAACAGTCCTCCTCCTCCTGCTCCTCCTGCTCCTCCTCCTCCTCATGTGTCTCTACATGTAACTGAAACAATCAAACCAAACTATCATCTAAGCCGTGTGTTTCCTGTTTGCTGCATAGAAACGCATCATGAGAGCTGAACACGTGCTGCACAGCTGCTCACTGAGCACATCGTTCACAATCGTTCTCTGCTTCTTTGAAACATTCCTCATAACTGGACTGAGAAATGAAACTCCTGATGAATCTTTTTGGGGCAGAGACTCCGCCCCCCTAATCATCTCAAGAGGAAACATGATTTATGATTTCTACGTTATTTCAACACCGATCAGGTCAACATGTGGAGATGAAGTCATTGGGATGCTGCTGTAGACGTCTACATTTATTCAGGTTCTTTCTGCTGGAGGACTTTGAGGCCTGGGGGGGAGGCAGAACATCACCTTTAAATAACCTGTCATTATGTAATGCAATGTTTGACCCCTGCAGCTGTATCTCTGGTGTCCTATGAACCCATGAGGGCTAAACAAAGACATCAGCCGGTCTACAGTCAGTCCAGACGTCTTTGAATCTGCAAATCTATAAAAATACATTTGCAGATCTCCATCAACAGAAAAGTAACCATGTGGATGTTCCTCTTTGAACACAGGAAAGCATCACTCTGAAGCCCTTTGCCCTCCGACTGAGAGAGATTATTGGTCTCCTTCTCCAAGGTCTCCCCCCCCCCCCCGAG
This sequence comes from Anarrhichthys ocellatus, assembly GCF_004355925.1. Lineage (NCBI taxonomy): Eukaryota > Metazoa > Chordata > Actinopteri > Perciformes > Anarhichadidae > Anarrhichthys > Anarrhichthys ocellatus. The sequence goes on from NW_022280287.1 coordinate 82,007, forward strand.
CTTTTGATGGAAGCCAAGAGGTGTGAGATTTGGATTGAGATGCAGGTCTTCTTCAGTCCTCCACCGCTTAGTTTTCTGAGTGCATGTCGGCCTGAGAGAGAGAGAGAGAGAGAGAGAGAGAGAGAGAGAGAGAGAGAGAGAGGCGGAGAAGGTGGAGACTGCATCATCTCGTGTTGTGATGTATGAGAGTAACGGACGAGGTGGAGCAGCATGTCTCTATAGTCCAAGATGAACGTTCCACAGCCCTGAAACAGTCAACAATCAATCCACTGATGGTTAGAAACAGGGGATCTGTGCATGAGCTAATACATAACTCATAGTCTATAAACAGACAACATATATTCAGAGAAGAGGAATTTACAAAGATCAACTTGAAATTGGATCGGCCTCATCACACTGCGGTGAATCCAGCCGCCACTCACGTCTGCGTGGTCACATCGGCCGAAGCTCAAACTGGATGTGAAGACGTTTAGTTTTCAAAATAAGGTGTCGACAAAGGGTGTATAAAAACCAGGCGTTTCTCAGGCAGCACACGTAGCTTCGTAGCCGTAATTCGTAGATGGACCGAGAAATCATTTGGTAGTTATCCACGTCATCATGAAGCAGGAAGCTGAAGCCGATCCTCCAGGAGAACTCTGTTTGTTCCTCACAGTAAACGAGAAGTCAACGCTGATTTAAATGTCACTCAACATGAACAATATATTAACTGCACACCTGTAAAAACAGAAGTTTACTGTAAAAAGACTGTATTGATGTAAGGAGTGTAAAGTCACACGTGTTGCTGGACTTCAGGAGGAAAACGCACTAAAACAGAGGAGCAACGTACATGTAAGTACATATAAAGAGATAAGATGAACTTGATTATATCATAAGTATGAAACATGTCACCTGTCCCGAAGAAATAAACAACAACACACCTTTGTTCTTTGATGTTTGGGTTCCTGACAGTGAGCGATGATCTGTAACGCAGACAGACAGAGAAGTGTTTCTCCTCAAGTATTTCAAGTAAAATTATAAATTCGTGACTTTATAATCTGGTAGATTATCACTTAAATAAATTCACGACATATCTCTGAATATTTTTCTTGCCCGGCTGTAATTTTGCCATTTTTTATTTTTATTTTACACACAATAACCGAATACAGATTTCATTTTTTTTAAGATTGTTTATTTTTATTTTCAGTTAAAATTAATTCTGACATGTCTGCCCACACACACACACACACACACACACACACACACTCACACACACACACACACACTCTGTGGTAACATCATCTGTGGGGGTTCATGTGGCTCACAGTGTCTGACAGCAGGAGACGCCACACAGAGTGACGTGTTTCTCACTACAGCTGGACTTGTGAGGACACGTCCGCTTGTCGCATGACGCTGTGAAAAAGTCTCCACAATGAAAACGAAGATGTTGATTCAACACGTTGCACTGAGGAGCTTTTCTGTGACGTGTTTTAAAACCGTTGGATGGAACAGTCTGTGGAGACGGATCTGGTCTGCTGGGACTTCAGCAGAAGGACATCTTAGATGAAGAGTAGAGTTCATCTTTCCACTTCACCTCACACTCACCTGCATCATGTCCGGGGTGTTGATGCTGTGGAATAATCAGAATGATGTCACAATAAACAAAGTGACAATGAGAACAGACGTTCTTATGGAAATATAACAGTTCAGGAGCAGCCAGACGCCAATTTATTGACTTTTGTGGCAACATTAAACTCAGAGAAGCTTCAGTATCACAACACTGAAATGGAAACGTCACTGCGTTCTTTGTACATATAACTTCTTAAAGAGGAAGACCTGCCGGCGTCATCTACTCAGCGTTCAGATTCTTTGCTGGGAACATTTTGAGAACAAACTCACTTCATCTCATCCGCACTCGTCGTATTTTGCCACGTAGGCAGACGTCACGATAATGACGCTGGAGTTGTGAAACAGTCCAAGTTAACCGTGTGACACGTGATTGAGGCTGTGGATCGGTGGCGGCTTGGTTTAGGCAACAACACCACTGAGCTAGAGTCAGAATAAACATCATGGTTTGATTCACCGTTACACGCAGCGTCTCCTCAACGATTTCAATGATATCTCACGAGAAAAGTTACTCCTCGTATTTTGTGCGTTTTCCTACGAAAGTCCAGCAACACGTGTCAATGAATCAAACTCCCTGCAGCCCTGACAGGACTTAGTTCCTGTCACACTCCGTCTGTTCGTCTGACAGGCTGGTAGTGGTGAGGGTGGGTTTATACTGGACTTAGTTGAAAGCCTGCTGCGTCTCATACGGACACTAGCGGCTCCTCTGGCCTCGGTATCAAAGGTCGAGGGGAACGACTCAGCGTTGGTATTTGATGCTCTGAGACCTGAATGAATACCAAACTATTCATTTGAAATGTAATCCCAGTGTTTGTGTAATAACACCACCATGTCCCCGTAGACACAGCTCTGGGTTCTGCTCGCTGACGGCTTCGTCATCGGGCGTGTTTTTCTTCCGACACGTTGTTCGTACAGTCAACAGCCACAGGTTTCATGGAGTGTTTGGATTTCACACACAAACATGCTCAGAGTCTCGATCCGTTCATAACGGGAGACTCCCCGTCACAGATGGTGCTCCAATGTCTCTGACTGATCGGCTTCAGTCGCTGCAATAAGACGTGTTGAGAGGAAGAAGCCTCATCGTGACCCTGAAGCACTCTTTTCTTTACTCGCTCTGTAATACCTGAGATTTCATCATCTTCCTTCACTAAACTCAGGAAAACAGAAAACAAACATGAAGTATACCAAACAATGCCTCCTTAATATCTGGCTTCCTGCTGTTAATCGTGACCCCTCCGCCTGATTTAAGCTGATTAGCTGCAGAACAACAGAGAATTATCGCTCGGAGGTCGTCGGCCTTCCCCGACCACAAGAGTTAACATCCGTGTCTGTCCAAAATGTCATCACTTCATCGTCATATCTCATTTAACATCTGTGTAAAATTGTCATAATTAGCATATAAAGTCTTGAGTTATTAACTGTCACCACCAAAATATAATCCTTGAGTTCAGGTGGACGTTGGAGCCAAATTTGAAGAACTTCCCTCCAGGTGTTCCTGAGATTTCGTGTTCACAAAGTTGTTACGGACGGACAGACAGACAACCCCAAAAACCACAGACTGTCTACAAGAAGTGGACGTAGTCGTCATGACGTCACTCATTGCTTTGTGCACTGATGCTTTGAAGCCTCTAGTTTGGTATTTTGGGCGTCGCCATCTTGTTTTTTTTGCAACCAGTGAACAGGAAGTGACCATATTAGGACTGAGGAGGAGTGACGTAGAGATGGCTTCATTTCACCGTGTGGAACCACTGAGAACTTTTGTGACACAAGATGTGCAAAAAGTAAGAGCAGTGAAGTCTCACACGACCTTCTTCAGACAAAGAAACACAACATGTACAATAGAAGTGACTTTGCATGCGTTACATTCTATTTGTTATCGACTTTGTGTCACCTGGGGGACAATAAGCTGAGAAGGATCTCGTTGTGTTTTACCTTTTGTACATTATCTTCATCCATAAAGCTCCAGCCTCTCCATCGTTTCCTCTCTCCTGTACGGCCGGAGCTCCTGTTTGTCTCCACGTCCATCGGGACGTGAGTCTGTAGCGCTTCGAGGTCAGTCATCGACACGGCAGAAGAGAAGAAGTAATACTTTCAACACAGTTACAGTCGCTCCGTCCTGCAGCTCCTCCACGCAGAGATAACGATCCGTGAAGACTGTTTGAAAGGCAGAAGAATCTATAGAATGAAGTCAGGGTCACACAGCCCCGGCTGAGGAACACTGACCTCTCGCTTTAGTCAAGTCTGGGTCGAACATTGTTTTCTGATAGAAACTCTCGGGTCAAGCAGAAGATGAACTGAGCAACGGCCTCCACACACGTGGCCTCATGTCAGCTCTCAGACTCAGAGACTTTTTAAAGTCATGTTGTATCCACGTCGTCACGACCGGCTTGATTCCTCTATCGTTGATATAGAAGTTATCTTATTGTTATGGTCAGAATCAGGACTCTAAGCTTCTTCTGGTACATTTATTCTGGTGCGGTTCCTCTCCGGTTGACTCTGTGTTGGTTGAGAGCGGTCGGCTTTCTCTCGTTGTACATTTGAACTCTGATATAAAATAATAAATGTGTTTTCACGACGTCGTAGGCTCGGTGTGCGTGTGCCTGAGGTGAGCCCGGAGGCTTCTCACCTCGAGCCTCCTCTTCACCAAACAGAGCTCTCACTGCTTCCCTCCTTCATACTTTACAACCTGACGTTCTGCAGCAGATGCTCAACATGTCACAGATTGCTGTCGTCGCTTCGCTTGATATTCAAGTTTATTCCAACATTCTTATGGTTTACAGGTGTGTTGAGTTTATTGAGGAGCGTATTTTTATGATGTCATTCGTAATGTTTTCATGTGTTTTCATGCTAAAGTGCAGCAACATGTTTCTGCATACGGTCTTTTCAAAGTGAACTTGTGTCTTTACAGGAGCTGACTGCTTCCTGTAAGCGTTAGCAGAAGATGCTTTTAAGTGAAAATAAATACAGAAGTTACTGAAGTATGCAAGTTACGTGACAAATAAATCAACGTTGACTTCTGGTTTCATTCGGGTTTCGGTCTGCTGGGGGACAGATGCTTATTTAATCAATGTATGGAATAGAATGTATGCTATAATATTACATGTTGAATTGAAGAACCCTTCCTACACTCAGCGTTTAAAGGTGTGTGTAGATGATCAGTTCAAACAATGAGCCGGTTGGACGTTTTAGTTAACGAGCGTTATTTAAGCCCTTTCGTCTGGAGCTCTGCTGCACCTGCCTCCTCATGAAGACGTGAGCGAGCTCCGCTGCTAACACGACGTGCAGGAGAGTTAGTGGATCTTCACCATCCAGCTGGAGAGGACGGACTCTGTATCATCATCCAGAGACATGCACACCGGCTGAAGGACGAGCTGCTGTAAGTGCGTCTGCTGAACTTAATGGTGGAGACGCTTGAGGAAGATTGTTTTAACCCTTTATTTACCACATCTCAAGCTACACATCAACCAGGGCTCGTAGGGAGAGATGACTCACATAGAGTGTATTCACACGTCAAAGGAAATGCAGCCGGGCGAAGACATCACACCTGGGCTCCTGTTTCAAAGCAAGAGACAGAAAATAAAAAGACTGAAACAACAGAGACGGTTCTGGTTCTTTCAAATGTCTACGGAGGAGATGAGAAGAAATTCTGCATCAGCAATTGATATTTAATCATCTGGATACAATAAAAACAGACAAAGCCCGCCTGGTCCAATACAGCGCATGTTTGGCCAATATTCACTACGGTTGTAGTGTTGGTTGAGTCCAATATATTCTGTATCGTTTTTGCTAGTTTGGTCCAACGTTCACTAACATCTCAGTCATGCTTCAGACCAGGTTTGTCATGTTTGAGCTCTGGTTTGGATCAATATTCACTAATGTCGCCTGGTATTCAGATAACCTCTCGCTGGTTTGGATGTTTTTATATGAATTGTTTTCGTGCTTCTGGCCCATGAATCATGCACATAGTACACTGTAGCGCGCGGTGCCCCTGCACGCTTTTTTAATTTAATTACATTTTTTAATTTATTGAAAAGATTTTTATTTTTTTATTTATCAAAAAATAAAAAGTAATAAATAAATAGGAGGCCTTTTTGTTTGAAACAAACAAAAGTGAAGTAGTGTGTGCGCGAACTGAGAGGACCTCGCCGGCGACGGGCAGACCCGGGCTGCCGCCGGGGTGACCACGGATCCACAGGACTCGTGCCCCGATGTCCGGTCGCCCCCTGTGAGCGCCCCTGTTGCAGCAAGGGACTGCGTGAAGGGGGAGAGAGGCAGAGGATCAGTTCTCTCTGTGACTCGCTCACCTGGCCTGAGGGAGAGTGGCTCCCTAATTTGCCTCGATAGCTCCGCTTAAGAGAAACTTATCCCGGTAGCCGATTGCACCAAATAGTAATAAATCACCAACAAAAGCACAATCGATAGCTCGTTTGCTTTCTTCTCCGAATCGCCAAACATCGATATACTAAATAGTATAATCTGTCGCTCGAATAGCCGTCGGTTTTACAAAGTCTTGAACATTTTTGTTTCCCCGCTCAGAGCCCAACAGGTATGAAGCTCTTTCAAACTCACCGTCGTTCTTTGGGACCGGCTTGAAGCGGGACTTCCCCGGGTCTCTCTTAACTATAGAAACGGGTGTTAGTATGTGTAGGTGTGTGTGCATGAAGTATGCATCGCTGGAGGTCCTTCAGCTTACCACAGGGGCTGGAAGATCTCCCCCCTTAAAGGAGACCTTTCCTCTCTGAGTTCCCAAAAGAGATGAAGAAAAAGAGTCGGCCGAAAAAAGTTAAAATGTTATTATTTATTTCTGTTCAATCCAAACTATATTATTTTGGTCCAAATACAGAGAAAAATCGATTAACAAAAAGATATAAAAATCAAAAAGAATTTAAAACCCTGAGCCCAGTGAGCAGGCTGCTTTCAAATGTCCCGAGAATTGTAAGAAGTTAAAGGTTGAAACCGAGAATATTTATACTCTCACAACACCCCCCCCCCCCCCCCCCCCCCCCTTTCTTGGTGCCTCTGTGGGTCATGCCATGGACATGGTAACCCCCCTGAATGTAGTCATAAGGTATGACACCCCTTGCTCACTGGTTGATGATAACATTCAGATACATATACATCAGCGTATGTTCCAACAGGTTACAGGGATACAGGATGATACAAACACTACATGATATAAAACACAATACACCTTTTTGCCCAGCGTAAGATTAATACCAGGGTGTTCTCATATATATGGTTAACAAGCTAAAGGGTTAATGCAGAATGCAAACATCAGCAGGTGTTCCTGTGTGAAAGTCTGTGTAAGGGTGTGAAAACATCACGTCACCCTGTTCCGTCCCCCGGAAAGTGCCTACAAGCCCCGCTAACATGTGTGTGTGTGTGTGTGTGTGTGTGTGTGTGTGTGTGTGTGTGTATGTCATAACTGCACGTGCAGCAGGTGACATCTTACAAGAGACAGAGCCCTTTGCCTCTCTCGGTTTCATTTTTCTAAATGTTTTACGAGTTGTTTTACTGAGCAGCAGTACGGTGCTTGTTAACACCTAATAACAGGGCCTTCCATCTAGAGAGACATGTCTAACAACACACACTTCAATACTGATCCAGACGCAGCAGGAACACTGCGACCTGTCGCTGGTTTTCACACACTTCTCTCACTCACACAACACACTGTGACTCACACACACACACACACACACACACACTCACACACTTACACAGAGATAGTTCAGGCTCACGGGACACGTCCCAGCTAGTGGGGGTTTAATTGCTTGTACAGCGAGCCTTTGATGGCAGCGTTCCAAAGCCTCACTGGTCGCTGTCACACGTCCTCCACATGCATGCTGACTTTATGATGCTGAGCCTCCTGTCACGCCAGGAAGAGAGTGGAACTCCTGGCCAAGTGGATCAAGTCCTCGTTATAGATTCAACGTTTTGATTTCAATGTCCCCACTGCGGGACTAATAAAGGATTATCTCATCTCTTATATTGCTCTAGACGTCCACGGGAGGGTTTGGATTGGAGTTAGTTGAAAGCCGGTACCTAGCATACAGTCGCCAACGAGGCCCTCCGTACGTCGACCTCTGAAGCCGAGGGGCGCTGACCAAGAGACGGTGTTTGACGAGTTGAGAGCGAGTCGGCCCGAAGAACACGTGTGTGTGTGTGTGTGTGTGTGTGTGTGGGTGTAGACCTGATGATTCAAAGCTGAAGGAGAGACAAGCAACAAAATGAAAAGTAACACCAAGAAACTGGTGTTGATTGAAGACCTGCTGAAGCAGGGTTCAGTAAAGTTACAGCTTCTTGCACAAGAAAAGTCTCTTCTTATCTTCTCTGCAGAAGCTCCAGAGATCCTCCATCTCTAACAAGAGTTTGTTGAGTGGAGACTTCGCCATCTTGTGCATTTATTGAAAGTTGTTTTCTTACTTCTGTTCTTGTGCGGTTGTTTTCGTTCTGATCAGTTTGACCTCATCTTCAGCTTCTGGATTCACGATGTTGAGTGTTTACGATGACGTGCGTCGTGTATTTGACTTTGCTGCCTCTCGAGATTGAAGTCTGAGACGTTTAAACTGAGAGTCTCTTCGCTCTTGTCGTAGCTGAGCTGCACCGTCGAGAGCCACTCGGTCGGGAAGAAGGAAGGAAACATAATCAGGTTCTGGCTCTCAGATGTTCAAGAGAGAAGGTCGAGTGCTGCTTTTTAATAAACATCCTTCATATTCTGCTAAAAAGGCTTTTTTGCAACACAAAGATATGAGATGGATTTTAACAATTCAGGATTTTTATGAAATGAATGCTCCACAGGAGCAACAACACGTGCTACCTGATCCCAACATCCTGATCGCTACTGAGCACGTGCACACTAGTCCTACACACCTGAGGCTAAACACTCTCATGCAGCGTTATTCTTTATTCTGATGCTACATTGTGAACAAAAAGATTCTGTGTTGAAATCGACAGGAGAGCTAGTTAGCGTTAGCTGTTAGCAGCACAGTCCTGCTTGGCTAAATAACGCAGCTAACGCTAACGGAGGTTACATTGAGTAACGTTATGATGTGCTCAAGCTCTATTCAGTAAAAATGAGTATTGGGAGAAGTTGTGTGTTCAAATGTAATCTTATGAATCCAGTTGTTTGAAGCAACTCTGCTCTCTGGGCAGACCGTCTGCTCTCTATACTTCAGCTGAAAGTAAAGAGTGAGAGATGGAATGAGCAGGAAGAGAAAAGAAGAAAGACAGCAATTTGAAGTAAACAAACAACAGAGAAGTGAAGGAAAAGAAGAGGTTCGTCTGCAGAATGAAGAAGAATATATATATGTATATATATATATACACATATATAAATATATATATATACATAAATATACACATATATACATATATATATATATGTATATATATATACAT
>NW_022280288.1:0-4046 GCF_004355925.1 Anarrhichthys ocellatus
CACACACACACACACACACACACACACACACACACACACACACCAGTAAACCAGTAGTTTGTGTTGATGTGCTTGTTAAGTGAGTAATGGAGAGTAAGTGGAGGAGCACTGACTGTCAGCGGGGAGGTAGTAGACCAGCGAGGCCAGGAAGGAGATGAGCACACAGGGGATGATGATGTTGACGATGTAGAAGAGCGGCTTGCGTTTGATGACCAGGTAGAAGGTGATGTCCTGGTGCTTGTTGCTCTCCATGGGAATGTGCTTGTAGGTGTTCTTCTTGGCCGGCCGGTGGTTGATCTCCCACTCGCCGTTCTCTGTCGGGAGAAAAGCAGCGAGGAAGACAACGCAGAGGACACAAAAACACACTTTTACATGACGAAGATGGATGACATGACACGGGAGCTGCTGGTCTACCGGGGCCTCGATTGGGTTGTTTGTGTTGAATCTGAATTAACCCTTTAAAACACCAAAGTCACACAGTGACACAAACAAGCTAACCTGTGTTCTGTGAGGTAAAATCACTGTTTCTGTGAATGGAGTCTGCTGGTAGATAACAGCTTCTATATAGCACACAATCAAACTGATATCGATGTTTTTAGCTGTTTAAAATACTGTCCCTTTAAAGGCAGGATCTACAAAGATGACTTTTTGTTCCTGCATATATATACACTATTAAAATAAAATGCCTCTGAGGGAAATAAATCTGGCAAATTGTATTCCTGGCAGCTTGGAGGATTCTTGAAAACAGCAATTTGTCAATTATGGAGGAAGAAAACATTTACAGAAAATATATCGTGTGGTCTTGTTGATGTGCACAACATAAGCAGCAGGGTTTTAAAACAACTTTATTAATAGCTTCTACGCTTTAGTGGCAAAAACGTTGAGAAAAAGTCCACATTGTGTTATAAAGTCAAAGTCATACTTTGTAAAGAGAACATTTTAGGACATCTCAGAGCTTTTATTAAAATCTGGACTTTAGTGAATTAAATGTGCCATATTTACCACCATATCCTACAGTAAATACCATGAGATGTGGTGTTCAAACGGTCTACAGATGATGATCCTATTTATTACTTTTGTTCCCAACACTTTTCTTGTTCTTCGTACGACGTCAAAATGCAGAAAACTCAACATTATATTAAACTGATATCAGAAAATGACAATGAGTTCAACCAACATTTATCATGTTAGCCGTCTGCAGCATCAGCAGCATGTTCATTGTGAAAAACCAACTGTAGCCCCAATAAAAATAATCTAAAAATAATTATAATAAAGTAACATATGCAAAGACAATTTCGCTGGAACCTCCACGATATTTATTAAAATAAGACTTTACTGACCCGTGAAGCTAGCGGGGTCAATGATGATCCACTCCACCGTAAATGTGACGCCGTCCGCCGCGTCTTCCTTCAGCAGCATCCGGATCTCTTTGGCGTTGTAGGTCAGAGAGCTGCAGAGCAACATGGGAAATGTTATCTTTGAATCACATTTCAGAAGCAATAACCAGAGGAAAACCTTTACTACATATATTAAGTAAGTATTTTTTTGCTGCTCAAAAGTCTGCAGTTGGTCTGAACTGTCGTGTGATCGTTTGCGTTTTCTTGGTTGAATAGTGTTTTGTTTAAACCTCTTTGTTTTAAGTCCTTGTTTGGTGGTTTAGAAGCTCAGTTTTCTGATGGTTTTTTTGTGGATTTCTGCACATTTATGATAAAACAATCGACATCTAAACCACCATTTATTTTATTATTCTGATCTGTAAAATATGAATGATCCGGTCAAAAGAGGAGAAAGCACATTCCCGATTAAACGTGTGGAGTATTCTGATAAGTGGATTATGTAAGATTATTTGGACACATAAGTGTTGACATTTTGGCAAAAAGTAAACATGTAAACACAACGTACAAATTCATCTGTGCCTTAAATGCACCACATGACACCGTCTGGTTCAAGCGCCTCACGTGAATTTGAGCGTGCAGTTCTGCCAGTCGAAGGGGAAGTAGTTGACGTTGATGGAGCAGGAGGAGCGGAAGATGGCGGGAGGTAACCAGTAGCAGAGCCCATCAGGATACACCAGTACGTTACTGTAGTAGGCCACCTGGAACTGGGCGTCGTTACTGGCAGAGAGGATTACAACACGCAAATATATGTACACAAAAATACGTACAGTGTAAATATACTGTATGTGTGATAGTACAACAATGTGTACATTTAGTGACCGTTCTGGAGCTTTCAATCGAATCATGGAATTTGTGGCTATTCAAAGGGACATTGAGGTGAGATTTTGTTTTGATGAATGTCTTCTTTCCTAAATATCTGCAAGCTCTATAGAAACTCTACCAAAAAAATCACAGAAAAAAAACTGCGTAACTCAATTTAAAAGACTTTTCACAAATGCATTTATTCCTTTCTTAAGATTCCTTTTGCTATGAAAATGGACAGTTCCACAACATGTTCTCTCTGTGTGCCAACATCACTCAGTCATTTAGATGTAGCATACATTCTACACAAAGAGTTACTTCTCAATGCAACTTTGGGCTGCCAGCTTTATGAAGGAAGATTTTTGTGTCTCGACAAATGTGAACAAGAAGGAAAGTGAATCTCACTTGTTTTCCAGCACAATCTCCGGCAGCCACACCATGCTGGTCGGCAGACAAAGGACTTCGATGCCATCGAACTCTGTCACGTTCCACGACAGGCGGTAGTCATTCCACGTCTGTGAGTACGCACAAACACATCGAGAGTTACGTCAAGTAACTAAGAGAGAAGTATTCAGTCAAGTATTCAGTCAGAAGAAGTGAACTTCAACGTGAAGCCGGAGAGTAGCGTTTACTTACATGATCTATCCACACGTTCGTCAGCAGAGTCTCGTCGACTTCTTTCTACAAATGAAAACAGAAGAGAGCCAACTCCCTTTTCAAACTTGTACTCTGTTAAAGATACACTGGAGTATAAAAACAATGTTTTCAATTGTTTCACTTACGTATTAACTATATATTTCTTGTATTTCATTACTGCTATTTGCTTAATGTTTGAAACAAAAATCAACAGTGTATTCAATGACTTTACAGTTATATATATTTATATATTCTTTCTTTCATATAAACAAACGCTCACATTATAATTATTCAGATATTTCATTGACTCAAAGCATCTTCATTGTTCTAAATTGTTCTGCAACTAACAATTCTTTTTGAGATAAATACTTTTATCTTTTGGTCAATAAAAATGTCAGAACACAGTGAAAAATGTGATGTCGTTAAATATCTTGTTGTGTCCAAAACCCAAAGATATTCAGTTTAATATGATACAAAACAGAGAAAGACGGAAATGTACATATATTTGAGAGACTGAAACGGGATTTTTCTGCAGTTTCTGCATGAAAAATGACTTTAACTTTAGATTAATTTCAGATATTTTTCTGTCAATCGACAATTCAATGTGTTCACTAGTCGTTGCAGGTCTAGTTCCAAACTAGTTCCAAAAAGACTTGCTTGTTTGAGTTAATCCTATAATGCAACTTTAAATCCATAACAACAAACTGATCCCTGACACTCTCGGCAGAAACAGAAGCATTGGATTTGTCTACTAAGAATGGATTTCTGGCACGGAGGTGCATGGAGAAGAGAACAACTCAGAAAGAGGTCAAAACTGCTGCAACACTTGTTTCATAAAGAACAACGTTAGAGTCAGAGCAACATGTTGAGGTTTGTGTCCTTCATCGCTGTCATCAGAGACACTTCTGGTATTGAGATAAAAAAGAAATGTATGCTTGTTTCGAGGATTAGAGATGTCACACACACACACACACACACACACACACACACACACACACACACACAGAGAGAGAGAGTCCGTACCAGAGAGATGAGGTTGGAGAGGGTGAGTGCGAGGTAAACGTCGACGACGTCCTGCTGCCTCTCAACAGGACGCAGATCTTTGTTGTATCCTCGTTCTTTAATCAGGTAGTTGATCAGACGCTCCTCCTCGTTCCTGCCCAGGACCTCTGACACATCGACAGACCAGTTAAAAAGTACAACATGTACCTC
>NW_022280288.1:4056-4273 GCF_004355925.1 Anarrhichthys ocellatus
GAGATGTAGTACAGTAAAAAGTACAACATGTACCTCTGAGATGTAGTGGAGGAGAAGTAGAAAGATGTACAAAAAGAAAATACTCAAGAATACTCTCAGAAGTACCTCACTTGAGTAAATGTACATTCCAGCACTAGTAACAATTACAAGTGAAAGAAATAAATACAAAAAGAAAAAACACAAAATTGTGTAGCTCTGATGCTTCTAGTTGACCCCC
>NW_022280288.1:4373-23254 GCF_004355925.1 Anarrhichthys ocellatus
GTACACACTGCAAGTACACACTGCAAGTACCCAGCAGACATTTACCCTCCAAACACACGGCCATCTTTGTTTTTATTCTCTCGTATGTTGACTTCATTAAATCAAAGCCACTGGAGGTTCCTCACAGCTACAATAAAAACCTCTTATTTACATTTTGTCTTGCAATTCTTAATAGTTTTTACTTATTTCTGACATTTAATTCTTCATTTAAAGGATTAAAGTAACGCTGCAACTTACAACTGGTTTAGTTATCGATGAATCTGACCATCGATTCCGTTATAAATCGTCATATTACAGTAAAAAGCCCCTGAAGCCCAAGCAGAGCTTCACAAACTCAAACTCCTTGTTTTGTCCAACTATTATAAAAGACGAATAAAACTGTTATTATTTACATTTCTGAAGCTGAGACCAGTGAATTTTTGGTATTTTTGCTTAATTTAAAGGACTTAAAAAACATCAATCGACTCAATATAAAAAATGAATTTAATTTAAATAGCAGTTTAAGATATAAGTGAAATCTCAAGGTGCTTCACATACAAGTTAAAAACTATTACAGTAAAACATTACAATTCATATCACACAAAAGAAGCATGCGATCATAAAGGTTAGAATAGGATAAATAAAACGACAGGACTCGTGTTTAAAGTAAATAAAACTAAAGACTCCACGACTCCCAGAGTTTATATCAACAATCACAAGAGGATGTTCCAACCTTTTAATAACCAAATAAATGAGTTGGAATAGAGATCTTTACAACGGACCCCAGATATTTGCTTCTTTAACACTAACGTAGTCAGTATGGGCCTTCAAACACACGTCAGACGCTCACCCTGACTTCACCACACAGAGTTAAACACTCACCAGAGGAGATGAGAGCGAGCAGGAGCACGCTCAGCGCTGCAGGCCGGAGCTCCATGGCTGACTGGTGGGGAGGAGAAGGCTCGAGTTCCCTTTAGAGGCGCAGTGAGTGACGGGCGGCAGCTGCAGACACACCGGACGAGAGCAAACTGACGAACACAGCCGGCTGCAGAACCCATAAAGCCCGATGATGATTGATATTATATCTGCTCTTAAGTTCAGAAAACACTTTTAGGAACTTATGAGACTGTTTAACAAAGCACATTTTAGACTGAATGGATAAACTGTTCACTAACAACAGTCTAAACCTCCGAATGTGTCCAACAGATCACCTCATAACTTTATACAAACACCTGAAAACACTTTGATATTCCAGGAATGGTAAACAATTTAAAACTTTACAATGTTAGAGTTCTGCAGTTTGGAATTAATATATCGGCTCAGACGCACCATCCAAAGCAAACGCACACATTCACATTTCATCTGGACTTATGAATACCAAACAATAAAAAGCACAAAGATTTTAACTTTAAAATATTAGTTTAATAGATGTTATGAAGTGCAAGAAGTTTAAAAGTGAAGATCATAGTCCATAAAGCTTTGTTTTCCTTCTTATAAACTGTTATTGTCCTTCGTCGCTCGTCTTCGTCTCCTCAGAGCGACAGGTTGACGTCGCTCTTCATCTTGCCGCTGCTGAGGCTGTGGATCATGGCGATCATGGACGAGTGTTTGCTCAGCTCGTCCTCCTTCTGCTTCAGCTTGGTCTCCAGCGTGCTCTTCTGCATCTCCAGAGACGACGCCTGCAAGACAGGAAACGCATCATCACGACAGGAAACGCATCATCACCGGGTTCACGTGGTGAACGACTCTCTGCACGTTTCATACTTTAACCTTTAAGGCCCAAAACTACAGCGCAGATCAATCTTTAAACGTGTTCTCATGCGCTTGTTTCTCTTTTGTTTATCACTCTTTGTTTTACTAGTCAAAATTCTCTGATTCCAGCTTCTTGAATGTGAATATTTTCTGGTTTAATTACTCTTGAAGACGTGAAAATATGAATCTTTAAGAGCAGAAGTTTGTTGGGAACAGGAACCGACTACAGGTCAAAGATGAACTGCCATAAATGAAGTGTAGACGAGTCCTCCTCTTCCTCACCTTGATGCTCGCCTCCTTCCTGGCTTGCTCCGTCTTGTTCAGCTCCTTCCTCAAAACATCCACCGTCTCCTCCAGCTCTCTCTTCTCTCGGTCCTTCTCCTGCAGCTTCTCCTCCTCGGCTCGCAGTTCACCGCGCAGACCTGACGGGGACGAGGCGAAGCATTTATTCAAGAAGATATTTGTTAAATAAAGGTCGAACTCTGGATTTATACCCAAAATCTGCTCCCCTGTCCCGGGAGAAACACCTGCAGGAGCCCTCTTTAGGAGCTTTGCCTCTTTCACCATCCTCTACATTTCATGTGCATTAAAGATAAAAATATTCATTCGGACACCACGCTGCTGGAGACCCAGGACGTATTGCTGGACCCGCTGGAGGGAAGGGAGGCACGGGAGAACCAGAACCAGGACTGAGAGGAGCAGACTGTCAGACCTGCTGCAGTAGAATGAGAGGTTTTCTAAAGAGACTCTGGTGCTCAGAGACATGACCACTTTAGTCCACAGGGGGCGACAGAACCAACACTAAGTTAAAGTTAACTGTAGTAGCTTTAAAGACATCTTTGTTTGGACGTTGATGGCGGACTAACCTGCGATGTCGCTGTTCTTCTGCTGTAGATCTGAACGGAGGGATCTGATCTCCTCCTCTCTCTCCTCCAACCCCGACGCCGTCCTGACAAAGACAGAATTAAAAGAGGGCGCTGCAACCTGAACCATTGAAACGGACGACTGAAGCATCAAAAGCGTGCTTCCTGCAGTATTCATGTTAACAATAGAGCTGCTTAGATGGGATGCAGATGTGTGTGGATTACTCCTCGTGCTGCAGCTGCAGCGCTTCGTGGTTCTTCCTCAGAGCGTCGCTCTGTTTGGTGAGTGAGATGTGAGCCGTCTGCAGCTCCTTCAGCAGCCGCTCGCTCTCGTTGAACCTGAAGAGGAAATCAACCCGTGAGACGCTGAAGCCTCCTACACTCGCTTCCTTCTGTCTGAACCTCAACACAACGGCTGACTGCAGGATGCTGCATTCAGATACCAATGTGTGGAATTATTATGCGATTATTGCATTTTTTGCAATTTTGAGGGAACCGACTTGCATATTCACTAAAACGTATTTCTTGCATGCCTCCTGCCTCTGACCTGTTGAGCAGGGCGTTGTAGACTCCCTTGAGGTCCTGGTGTGTGTCGGAGTCCTGCTGCAGCCGGGCGTTGTGCCGCAGCAGCTCCTCGATGTCGGCCTTGGCGAGCTCCACTTCCTGCACCTGGTTACTCAGCTCGCCCTGCAGATCCTCACGACGCCGCTCCGCCTCCTTCAGCAGGCTGCCCAGCTTACACGCCTGTCATGTAACAATAACGAGGTTTAATTAGTAATAATCATTTATTCTGGACATTATGATGTCTAAGTTTCATATTCCAGCAACAATCTAGAATAAAATCTGAGACCTTTAGTCCAAGCTGAGTTCTTTATTTTAGTCTAAATATCATCGTGATACGACCTGAGTTCTGAAGCAGAGCTATGTTGATTCATCTGCATTTGTTCTTGATTCATCATTTTACAGTTTTCACAGACTCCAGTTTCAAAAGACATTCAGTTTACAATCACACAAACAGCAGTAAATGGTTGCCATGTTTGCTTTGTCTGCAGCCCAAAATGTTTCATCGATTAGCAAAATAGTTGCAAACAACTATTTGATAAATAAACTACCTGATTCAGCTCGAATCAGAGAGAAAACCAAACTCTAGGACAATATTTACCTGTGTGTCTTGTGGGGTTATAAATCTGATCACAGTCACATTCTCAGTGCATTGTGTGTGTGTTACCTCAGCTTCAGCCTGAGCTCGTTCAAACAGATACTGAGCGATGAGACGGTCGGCCTGAGAAAGAGCCAGAGCTTTGGCCTCCAACAAGTCCTGCAGACAAGTCTCCTTAGACTGACGACACAAATACAATAAGATATGTTCAACTGAACGAGCCACAAACGTCAGAACACTACAATCAATAAAGACTCAACTCAATAAATGTAATCCAGTCGTCTCATTTTCAGGATACAGTTATTTAAATGACCAGAAAGCTTTTTGTACAGTTTAATCCAGTTTAATGCCTCCACCCTGCAACACCTCTGTGAATCCTGTGATGCATGAGATTTATTTACCTTATATCTTATCTTTATAGATTTTGGTGCCCATGTATAAAAACAAACACTCAATCAACGACTGATAATAAGCTTCATAAAGATTTAAGATACGAAGCAGGAGAGTTACTTCTCCTTCAATCACTAAAGAACTTTCACAATATTAAAAACAACTAAATAACATAAAGCAGTGTTTGTCCAGTGGAACAAACTCACCGCAAACGCTGAGAGCTTCTGTTCATAAACGTCGATGATCTGAGACACGTGGGAGTCCTTCTCGTGTTCCTGCAGCTACAAACCAACATGAGAGAAGAGACAGAGACAGAGACAGAAACAGAGACAGAGACAGAAACAGAGACAGAAACAGAGACAGAAACAGAGACAGAGACAGAGACAGAAACAGAGACAGAGACAGAAACAGAGACAGAGACAGAAACAGAGACAGAAACAGAGACAGAGACAGAGACAGAAACAGAAACAGAAACAGAGACAGAGACAGAAACAGAGACAGAGACAGAAACAGAGACAGAAACAGAGACAGAAACAGAGACGGAGACGGAGACGGAGACGGAGACAGAAACAGAGACAGAGACAGAGACAGAAACAGAAACAGAGACAGAGACAGAGACAGAAACGGAGACGGAGACGGAGACGGAGACGGAGACGGAGACGGAGACGGAAACAGAGACAGAGACAGAGACAGAGACAGAGACAGAAACAGAGACAGAGACAGAAACAGAAACAGAGACAGAGACAGAGACAGAAACAGAGACAGAAACAGAGACAGAAACGGAGACAGAAACAGAAACAGAGACAGAGACAGAGACAGAGACAGAGACAGAGACAGAGACAGAAACAGAGACAGAGACAGAGACAGAAACAGAGACAGAAACAGAGACAGAAACGGAGACAGAAACAGAAACAGAGACAGAAACAGAGACAGAAACAGAGACAGAGACAGAGACAGCTGAAGACAAGAGTTCACCTCAGTACTTTCAGCACAAAGAAGATTTCTAACCTCAAAGCACGACTTTCAGATTCTATATTATGAAACAAATAAAAGCATGAATACCAATGTTTAAAACACTGTAAATGATGCTTTTATACTAAATAGGCTCCAGTGCCTTAATGCATCAATGGAAGAAGCTAAAACACCAAAATAAAAACCAACTAAATGTTATAGATTCAAAGAAAACACACACACACACACACACACACACACACACACACACACACACACACACACACACACACACACACACACACACACACACACACACTACCTCTAAGCCATTCTGTATCTTGTCCACCAGACTGTGGATGCTCCTGCTGGAACCACTGGAACAGTCCAGTATGCTGGAGGGCGGGACTTCCTGCACGGCAACGCGTTTGACGGACAGCTCAGCCTCCCTCTGGCGATAGGCGTTGTTGGCGGCCATACTTTCTCCCAGACTTTGAGAGAACATTGTTCCATTAATGAAACATACAACTACTCTGTTACACAAGGTTTATATACGTAACACATTTCACCAACTGTAGACATTCAGACGTGTTATATGTATTTAACTTCTAAAGTTAATATGAACATAAGTTGTGAATAGTTTGAGGAGTTATTTTTCTTCTCTGATCGTTCCATTTAAAGGATTTTTAGAAACATGAAGAGGTGAACGCATCCTGTAAAAGATAGAAGTAAAGAGAATAGAAATAGAAATATATATATATATATATATACACACACACACACACACACACACACACACACACACACAGTATATATATGTAGAGGAAGGATGGTAACTATCTGTATACTCATATCTCATATTCATGAACTACTTTATTGTCTTTATAAAAGTCCTGTAAAGAAAGAAGTCAAGTATTAAAAGCATTATAAAGAAACAAAGGTTGAATATTCTGTAAACTTTGATTTGGCTGCAAGATATTTACTCACATGTAGATTTCAGACCTCCTGTTTCTAAAGCATCTCAAAACAAAATGTCCTTCTTTGTGTAATCTCCAGACATGATGACAGTGTTTTTATCAGAGAACTATTCACTCACACCAGAGAGGGGAAGTCTGGGAGGGGGGAGGCTTCAAACAACAGAGACAGTCCGGTCTGAACGCGCTCTCTGTGGTGGGACGTCAGCGCCAGAGAGAGGGGGGTCACTATCCTCTGGTCCTGAGACATGAAGACACAGAGACAATCAGAGACAATCAGAGAAAACTACAGAACAGGACGGAGACAAAGAGAGTTTACCTGTAGCATCCTGTAGAAGCTGGTCTCCATGTCCTTCACCTGTTGTCTCAGTTTACTCATCAACTCGAGAGTCTTCAGCAGAGCGTCTGCACACACCTGACTGAAACACAAACACACAACGAAGGTAGCTCAGTCATTGCTACTTTTTTTTCTACAAACAAATGAATGTATTTCAACTAAGATTGTACACTAAAATAAATAAATACATGTATTAGTTAGCTAAATAAATAAGGAACCTGCTGGTAAACACCTGCCACCTTTCTACTCTGACTACTGTACATTTCTATCTATTCATTTAATAACAGCAGCACTCGCTCACCTGAGGTCGCTGTCAGAGCCAGAGGGGTTGCAGGCGAGGGAGAGGAGGGACTCCACCTGCGAGAGGCCGAGCTGAGCGCTCACCTGACGGGACACCAAGGATCTGGTGGAGTCCTCGGCGCACAGGAGTGGAGGAGTTAAGGCTTCAAAGACAAACACATTGATAATAAAATACAAACACAGACCAGCTGACGGTCCGGTGGAGGATATCGAGCAGCAGGCTGGTGACGTGGGTGACGCGGTGGCAGTGTTTTCTCAGGTGAGCGTCTCCCTGTGAAGGATCGAGGCCCCTCAGGAGCCCCAACAGGACGGGGAGCAACATCTCTACGAAGCTCAGCACACATTCAGACACAGAGTCTGATCCCAACGCCTCCTGGAGCGAGACAGAGGAGGACACAAAGTGAGGTTAGGAGCTACAAACACACCCGAGTAAGACCTACAGAGTCCAACACGAACGTCACGTCGGAGGCAAGTTTAGAGGGTAAACACAAGGGCAGCAGTGACAGAAGCAAATGTTGCAAATTATGGAGAAAAAAAGAAAAGAAATGTTTTGAAGTGTGTGATATATTCTCCGCTTTCATGAGTTTTTAATGTACCATCCATTTATGTAGCAAGTTTTGTTGTATGTCATTGCTGCTCTCATGTCCTTATCAAATACAGGAAGAAATGCAAGTAAACAATAAGATTTTTAACATTTTCAAACACAATAACAAAGCAATGTCGATTCTTTTCTTAATTAACTGTCTTTTTTCTTCCGTACCTCCAGCAGCTCGTTGAGCAGCTGCAGGGTCTGGAGCGAGCAGGACTCGGCGCCCTCCACCGGCGAGCTGAGCCACTGCACCAGGGAGAGCCCGGACTCGGCCTTGCGTCCGTCGTCCGCTCCGACCCCCCGCCTGCTGCGGCCCGCCCCCCCGAGTTTGTGTCCTGCCACCGGCCTGAAAACCACCTCACACAGCAGCGGACGCAGCCCGGAGACGCTGCACATGGCCAGGAGAAGCTCCAACACCTGCAACCAACACACGGATGAAGACGGAGTGAATTCAAACTAGTGTCTGACATCTTACACACCAAACGCTGAAATCAATCAATCAATCAAGACAATATGTTAGCTGTAGTTCTGTTTTGTAGTCTGTTCCCTAATGTCCTGTCACTGCTCTACTGTCCTCTATATAATAAAGCCCAAATAACACGGTTACAAGTTTATTTTACCAAAAAAGCTCGGTGGTTCCTGCAGAGCCTCACATTAAAACACCTGTGATGCTTTCGCTGTCTAGTTGTAGGAAAGTTACATTAAGGTACGCAGCGTAGAATAACGTGTGACGTGTGAAACGGCGTGAGCACCTTGGCTGCAGAGTCGGGGTCTTTGGATTGAAGCAGTCTTAAAACTTTAGACACACATGCCGAGAAGTGCCGATACCTTGAAATGGAAAAGTGGTTTTAATTCAGGTCAGCAGAGCCGTGAAGCGAAGAACACTGAGGTTAAGGCTGTGTGTGTGTGTGTGTGTGTGTACCTGGTGAGGTATTCTGCTATCTTGGGGTTCTTCAACAAGTCAACCAAAAGGTCAACAGAGTATTTTCGCGTCAGAGTGCCGTCTCCGTTCACAATGATGTTGAACACAAGCTGGAAAGTCTGGTGGATGTTTGTGGCATCAAAAAGCTGCAGGAAACACACACACACACACCCACACATATATATACACAGCATATACACAGTATATATATATATATATATATCGTTATAAGGATTTGAAAAGCCCTGTATGATTCTGGCTCGTATCGCTCAGCGATGAGGATAACATAAAGGTGCACGGTGTATGTTTCCCTCCTACCTTCTCTCCAACCTTCTCATTCAGAGTGAGGCTGGCCAGGATGGACAGCGTGAAGACCACCACAGTCAGACTGTTGTGGGCCAGGAAGTTGATCAGAGTTCTGTAGAAAGGCTTCACGTGGTCCTGCAAAGAAAACACAAACACACAAATAGACGGCCATATTGTTTGGGACGATGCACTTTAGCATAGTTCAGATACAAAGCATGAAACTAACAGACTGAATAGAAGAAGTGGACGTAGTCATCATGACGCCAGATAAGAAGAAATCTAAGATATCTAACTAATATATAATAAATACTGACTAATAGCTGCCTGTACAGATTTCTTTTGTTTCTCAATCGTCTTCAAATGTTTCGTTTTTTCAGTCCAAACCCCGGAAACATTAAATTCTATTTGATTTGATTGTTAAAACAGATCCCAGTTCATTTCCTGTCGACCAGGTCATCTGTGATGAGGTGAGCGTAAGCGAGTGTCTGCTTCCACTCAGACTCACCAGAGACTTGATGTGGCGCTGCACGGAGCGGTTGTCTCGACACAGGTTGACCATGAGGCCGAGGCACGGCATGATGATGTCGTCATTGTGAGACTGGCTGTGACGTAAGAGCCAGAGACACGTGATTAGTTCAACGACAGAGAAGAGACGTCATTCAGCAGATCACACCGGGAAGGTTCTTACATGTTGGTGATGAGAAAAGCAACGAGCTCGTGGATGTAGTTGGTCGACTGGAAGACGCGAGTGTTGTACGTCAGTTTCTGCAGCAGCTGCAAACACTGAACGATACACACGAGACAACATTACAAAGTCAGGTTTAAAAATCCAACATGTCTCTCTCTGAAGTCATTTATTAAGGGTTCCTTAATGTATTTTATTCAAACATGTACCAGGTTACATCTGCATGCTCAGCCTTTATTTTTACTTGAAAACACGATGAAGAAGCTTTGTGAACAAGGAAGTAAAGCAACAAACATTCTGACGGTAGCACTTAACATGACTACTGATGATAACGCAGTGTACACAGAAGAGAGTGAGGTCATGCGTTGATGCTGAGGGTTGGACTTACCTGCAGCACCAGGGGCTCCCCCGGTGTGGTGCTGTGGCAGTGGACTACAGACGCCAGGGTGCTGGTGAGGTTGTATCTGCTGTTGAGAATCTCCAGACTGTCGTCGTCACAGGCTGAAGGGAGGAGGGGGGAGAGAGAGAGAGAGAGAGAGAGAGAGAGAGAGAGAGAGAGAGAGAGGTGGGTATAAAACACAAAGAGTTTTAGGTTCAGAAACAGCCGGCAGTTCAGTTTTCTGCCTCAGGACTCACACTCACTGATCTGTTGCTTTCTACTTTCACTATCTTATTAAGGGACCAACTAAGAGGGCTCATATACCCATGACTTTAAGCTATCAAAATTGCCAGAACATTAAATTGACACCGGCTCCTGTTCCTTTGTGACGCCACCAGGAAAAACTACCGTTTAGGTTTTTTAATGTGTGTGTGTGTGTGTGTGTATGTGGTGTGTGTGTGTGGTGTGAAACGCGTACCGAGTTGTGACAGCAGAGAGATGATGGAGCTCGTCAGGGTGGGGCTGGTGTTCGGGTTTCCAGACAGCTCCAACAGCCCCCTCACACACTCGCGGGGCATAACCTGACCCGAGGACAGCAGCTGGTCACATTTAAGGCCTGACATCTCCTGTAAACACACACACACCACAACATGCATGTACACGGTACGCAACATAGTCAACAGACTCTCAGTAAAGCTCACACTGTGTGAGAATCACTAATGACATCTTATAACATCAGATAAAGGACTCAGTATTTCACATCCTATTACAGAGACAAGAACATTTGACTGGCATTAAAGGAACCACACTAAGCTCTTCCATGCAGAACCAAAGTTAGTCACGGAGTTCAAGCATCCTTAAAGACACAAACACCTGGATGATACACAACTCATCTTATTCTACGAGGCCCAGAACACCTCCCAAATCAATCATCTCATGATGTAGTGGCTGTAGATGGAACCACCATCGTGGTAACCCTAGTACTGAACATCTGGTCTCACCTCCACTCAGTGTGGTCACCATGAAGGGTCATAAGGTCAGAGGACTGAACATCTGGACTCACCTCCACTAGTCTCTGGAGCTGCGCCGCGTTCTGCGCTGTCCTTCCGTCTCTGTACTGATGGACAGCCAGCAACAGAGACTTCAAACACGTCGTCATGTCCATCCTGTGTGGGCAAATCAATGCGTTTAAAAACAAAGTAGCTGACGTGTTTTTACACCGTCCATCTTTGATGCTAACACTAAGCTAACAAGCTAACAGTTTCATAACATATTCAAACGTGGATTAACATTCTTGACTGGTGCTTGTATACTTTAAACGATTACATTAAATATTGTTCTTGCTGGTTTGTTTGTGGAAGAATACCTGTGATGTTTCTTCTTCCCTAGGAAACAAAAACAACAACAACCGGCAGCTGCCTCCTCGCGCCTCCAGCTTTGAACGGGAAGGAACGGACCATGTACGAGAAAAGGCGGAGGGGTGTAATGCTCCAGCTATAAAGCTTATATTCATTCGTGTATGATATAAATTAATATTTTTGTACGACTGAACTCCTTGTACTTCTAAATCCAACAGCATTCACAAGTTAGATGTGAGATTTATCAGATAAATCAAGCGAAGTAAAAACATACATTACCCTCTGTGTCTGTCTTGGGCGCGGCCATGCGAGTCACGTGAGGTAGGCGGGATGGAGCATAACCAGCCGTTGAAGTTAATACATTTAATTAAATAATATAAAAATATAAGACAATAAAATATAATAGAAATATTAAGATATAATAAAATCATATAATATAATAAAATATGTTTATACAACATATTATGATATAGCAAAAAATAAAAAAATAAAAAAATAATAAAATAGAATATAATACAAATTAAATATAATAAAATAAATTATCATCAATTATAATAAAATAATAATAATGACAATATTTTATCATCATTTATCAGCTCTCTGCTCTGCTCAGTGGTGTTGCACAATGTACTCCATTATACAGATGTTTTATTTTATTTCATCCTAGTTAAACAAAGTTCCAGTCCAGTACACATCCGCTCAAAGTTATTGCATCAAAATTGAACAAAAAACTTTGGTATGTCTGCCACAATATATACACATATATATATATTTATTTTTCTTCACAAAAATGAATGTACTGTAGGGCTGTTGAGTATTTATATTAGAGTACTGTTGTTTGATTGTATCAGACACTTACAGTCTAGTAAACTGTTTATATCTGTAGTAGAAGTGACATTTGGCTGCTTGCTGATAACTAACAATGGGTCAACTAATATATCTGCTAAACTCAACCAATACCAGATGTCAAGATGGATATTTAAGAGTAAAAAACTATATATTGACACATTTTCTGCCTCCTTTGAAAGCATGAACAACACATAAGCCCACATTACAATAAGGTTCACATGTGGTCACTAAAGAGCTGTGGCCGAGATGAGTGGGACGTTTTACAGTTTGAAAAGTAAACTTGTCCATATAGCATGTCTTCTCTTGTTCCTTTGTATTATGTGTTCGGCCGTTTGCCGTCATTAGAAATGTTGCATCCGACTGAAAACAGAGCACGGTGCACAAAAGGTCCTGTCACGCATGTCAACCCCATTTCTTCTTACTCATCAGCTGGTCGTGTTGATAACCTGTGATAGGTTGATAATATCGACCTGTTATCAACACCAACTAAATGTAACGTGTCAGTGAAATCATGTTTGTTGTTATGAAATAAAAGTGTCCTGAGCAGATGACACGTGTTCATGACACGTTCCACAATCTACTTTCATAAAATCAAGATTTTTCAGACCAATGGTGGATGTATATATATTACATATATACAGTATATATATTATATATATATACTGTATATACAGTATATATATATATATATATATATATAATATATATACTGTATATATATATATTATATATATTATATATATATATACAGTATATCTATAATGTATGCATATATAAAAGTGAGCTGTAGACGTTTATAGCTGCTTCTGTATCTGTGAGTGGAAACTGTGGTTTGACCGCTTGTTTTTGCTTCTCATGTGTCTCAGTTGTTTTCTTCTGCACTTGTTTGGTCAAAAACTGCACACACGCACACACACACGCACTCACACGCACTCACTCACACACACCCACCCCCCCCCCACCCCACACACACACACACACACACACACATTAAACAGACAGAAGCTTGTGCAAATGTGCAATAAATCGCCCCAAAACACGAATATGTTGCTCTTGTTCTCAGTGAAAGCAATGCTTTAACAGAAGAGGCCCGTGAAGTGTGAAGTCTGGTGAGCAGCTTGTAACGGTGTGAAAGCAGACACAGGATGTGCGGCGCTGTCGTTGTCCTCACACACACACAGACCTGGTTTGCTTTCATCCAACCTGTTGAGTCTCCTTTACTTTCTCAAAATATTAACATTCTTCTGAATTCAGATTTGTTGCGTCTGCAAGAATGACATTTTAGAAAACAAATTCATATTTATGATATATCCCTGTCTGCATAGAAATACATTAAAATGTTTTTATTTTGCCCTTTCACTGCATGAAACAAGTGAAACACAAACAGATGACGTGACACCAGCAGGCAGAGCGCGTGTTCCTGCTGCTGAATGTAAACGTGATGTCCAGACACTCGGATACGATCAGTCACGTGCTTTCACAGAACTGAAGCTTCATATCTGTCAAGATCTCAGCACTGAAGGGTTTGTTCACAAGACATTTTGTTTTCTGTTTCTTTTACGTTTACTTTAACAAACTGATTCTACGTCAAAACTACTTCAGTTACAGACTCACAAACAGTTTGACAACGTGATCTTACCCCACAACCCGTCTGTCTGTTAATGCAGCTTATACAACATTAAATATTGTCTTCATGCTCTTTGAAAAAGCATCATAGCACTTCCAACGTTCATACTTTTGGTTTTACAGCGTCATGTTGCTTTAAAAACTATGAATAAAATCTCCTACATGTTTCGTCTCTTTAAGAGAAGTATTTATTTATAACATAGAATAATCAAACTTAATAATAACAGCAGGCATCATTAATTAAGAGCTTAACATGATTACATATCTCCGGTGCAGTAAACTAACTTTGGCAGAAAATGTTTATTAAGAAAACGTGTTTTCAGGGTCTCAGAATGATTCGTTCGCTGCTCCTTAATGCTCAGAATTAAACTGTTTCTTTATCTTTGGAGACTAATAACTCGCTGCAGCTCATCACTGGATTTAAACAACATCCAGGATAAATCAATGTATTTGTAGCTCAATATAGACAGACCAATAAAGCACGTATCTACAGTCTCCTCCCATTAACAACACTGTGACACTGGCTGACATGTTCCTTCATCATCATGAACACACTTGAGTTTGTTTTGACTCAGTCACACATAAAAACACTCACTAGAGCACCAAATGTGGATTATGTGGACACCAATGTGCTCGGAGCTGAGAGCCACAAACAGGAAGTGAGACAGTATTGAGAGACGGACTGTTGCTGTAAGAAAAAAACAAACAAAAAAATGTCCAAGATGACATCTTTAACTGTCTCGTTTTATTGGACCAACAGTCCAAAACCCAAAAGATAATCAGTTTAAAATCATATTAAACAGAGAAACACGTTGGAGAGGCTAATTAACCAATTATCAAAAACTGCTGACCATTCATTTTCTGATAAATCGACTAATAGTTTGAGCTCTAAATCTAACAGCAACGTGCGGGAAGCGAAAAAGAAGCAAAAAGAGGGAAATATTTAGATAAAAGTGGAAAAACAACAATATATATAGATTAAAAATGTAGATTCAAAATTGTGCCTTGAATCTAAAACTCTGTCTGATAATCACTTTTAATTTCCTTTGAACTTGATTTAAAATGTTTGCATGTGTGCAGATCAGACTGGTACTTGATGCTTTGAACATGCTGATCAGTGTGTAGCGTCTGAACACCTCAAGGAAGTCAGAAGTATTGAGAAACAGTTTATTTGTCATTTCATGGAATTTGTGGAGAAGTAGAAAAATAAAATACGAAGAAAACTGCCACTTGATGCTTCTGGTGCTTTCATAAATAAATAAGAATAAAGTAAAACCTTTCTACGTTCATCTCGGCTCTGATGACCAATAAATGTTTTAAGCTCGAAGCTACACGTGGTTCAAGTGGTCCCAGTGGTTCGTTTCTCAAGTCAAAGGCTGATGGTCAACAACAGTCTGAGACAAACTGAAACTGAGCTTCTGTTGGATGACTGCATGGCAGAACTGCTGATATGTCAAGAGTTTCCACATGCGTTAAAGTTTGGATGTGTCACATGCAAATCATGACACTTAATAGAGAGCTGCAGGAATAAGTCCTAAAATGCAGATATGACTCTTTTAACACTTCCTGTCTGTGTTTTTTAAGGTGTTTGTGGTTAGACATCTGAATAAACACCAGCTGGAGAGATTTTGTTCTGCGATATGAAATACAACCAGAAGCTGCGTGCTGCGTTTCGACAATGATGATGAAGTTGTGGTATTACGAAAATATAAATACATAAAGTAGTTAAAATGTTAGCTCTAACTTGACCAGCTGAAACATTAATGCATCTATAACTATAATTTAGTATATAATATATATGATTCAGTCAGTCTAAATAATGAGTACTTTTACTTTCGGGACTGATGCTAATACTTTTATACTTTTACTTAAGTACAATTTTGAATGCAGGACATTTACTTACGTAACAAAGTATTTCTGTAATATAGTATTGCTACTTAATAAGTAAAACATCGGAGTACTTTCACTGATGCTAACATTAGCACGTTTACATGCTGATTCTAAAGGATGACCGTTCACCATCTTAGCTTAGCATCTTAGCACGCTATCGTTTGCTAAATAGTGCTAAACACAAAGTCATGAGTTTTGCAAACAACAACAAATTATTTGACCAGATAAGGGAAGTAAATGAAAAGTGAAAGCATCACCGAAGTGACTACGGTTCATCCTCAGGGGACCACGAATGTTCAGTCTGGACCACAGCGGAGGACCGACCCACATTTCCACTGTTAATTACAGACGTACAAGCAGACGGAGAGTCCTCTTCTTCAGCGTGTGCCTATTTGTCAAAGTGCCTTCGATCATTATTCTGAATTGAATCCAACAGTTAGAGACTTTTTCTCTCTCCTCACATGTTTGAAGCTTAAATGTCAGAGACGTTCAAGGAGGCAAGACTTCGATGTAGTCAGAGTCAGGAACATCTGGAGGGAAATGAAGAAACGGTCAAACATCCACAGGATGCTGTGAGAAGGAAGACATGGAGGTTAAAGTGACGTACTCTGATAGTCGGGGTCGTCCTCAGGTGAAGGCGACTGCCTCCTCTGGGACTCCGGTGATTCAGGAGGTTTTTCGGGCTTCACCAACATGGCCGTCTTCCTTTTGACGGAGTGGCGCAGGTGCATGGTCAGGCCCTGGTTCTTCTTCTTATAGTGACGGATCAGATCGTCCAAAGTCTTAAAAAATGTCTCTTCCAAACCTCCTGCAGTCTGAAGGAACAACAGCAGCAAAGAGTCTCAAAGGAGGAGAGAAAGAACATGAGAGGAACCCTGAATGTTTCTATAAAATGAAACGATAGAAGTCCAATGTGACGTCTTTAAATGTCTTGTTTTGTTGGACCAACAGTCTAAAACCCAAAGATATTCAGTTTGAAATCATATAAAACAGAAGAGGCTGGAACTAACTATTTTTATTATTTTAATTTTCCTCTCTCCCTCACACACGTCCTGCTGCCACACACACTCACTAGAGCACCAAATGCGGATTCATCCGCCGCTGAAAATAGTCCCCAACAAAGTCCCTATTGTTTGTTTAATAAGAACTACAGCGACCAGCTGCTTTAAAAATGAAACTATATATTTGAGAGCTGTTGTTTTTTTAAAGATTTTCGTCTTCAGTAGGAACCAATGGGCTTGCAGCTGAAAGCCACAAACAGGAAGTGAAGGAGAACATTACAAATGTCCAGTGTAACGTCTTTAACTGTCCCAAAACCCAAAGATCATCCGTTAAAAATCATATAAAACAAAACAACAATCCTCACATTGAAGAGGCTGGAGCAAACATTTAACTAATTCTCAAAAAGAGTTGACAATCAACTGGTAGTTTCAGCTCTAAAATCTAACAACATGTGGGAAAATGAATATTTAGATAGAAGTGGAAACACAACAATATATATTTGGAGTGGAAAATAAAAACATGAAGTAAAAAAAATGATAAAAAACATTTTTTAAAGATGTAAATCGCCCCAAAATGGCAAATAATTTGGATCAAAATGTAAATTTAAACTCTTAACAGCCTGATAATCAGTTTGAATTTCCTTTGAACTTCATCACTGAAGTTCACTCATCTGGAAACTACTCAAATATTTCCTCAACGTGCAGATTTGATTGACGCTTGATGTTTTGAGTGGAAAAATATGCCCCTGACAAACATGCACAGTGTTTGTGTCTCAACACACGTCAGAGAGTTTCCTGTGATGAGCTAATAACGGCTGAGTTTCCATTATCTGATCTGATCTCAGTTCTAGGAGGAGGAGGAGGAGGGCAAACATGTTGTTGTCTCCAGACTGAAGATGTTCTCACAAACACTGTAGAGTTGTTATGAACAAAGCAAAGCATATGTTGGATTATAAGGAACTTATATGTTGTCCTTCTCACATATATATGCAAGTAACATAAATCCACAAAATAAACATGAGAAAAGAGAAACACAAACGGTGCATCAGAACATTCTTACTTTGTTAGTTCGATCAGCCTGAAAATGTAAAGACGTCTTTTTGTGTTAAGATCAGCTGATGATGATAAAATGTATATTTAGACTAAATAATTAGAGAATATGAGCGATGTTAATGATTTACATCAGGCTCTAAAAAAGATTTATCTTTTCTTTTCTCCATTTTAATCAAACAATGTTCATCATGTTGACTTTGTGTTGGAAGTGGAAATATTAAGAATAAAACAAATAAACTAGCATCTAGTACTTCAAACATCCTCTGTGGTACTTCCTGCTACAGTCGGTGTCTCCATGGAGGACCATATTTTACCATGACAACACACGCACACGCACACGCACACACACACACACACACACACACACACACAGGGAGAGAATGAATGATGGTCAGTGTGGCCGAGACACTTGGTTTGGTTTCCTCTACATTGTGTGTTTTTCTCTCAGCAGAACTGTTGCTGCCACTGAGGACATTGAGGTAATGGCCTCAGTGTTAACATGTAACCATAGTTTGCACTCTACACTTATACTGTATGTGTGCTTATATGTAACTATTTTTAGGCAGTTTTATTAATAAAGAACTACAGCTCGACAAAACAAGACATTTAAAGACGTCACAGTGGATTTTAATTTTTTTACTTGCTGAATAAATGTAAATTGAAACGTTTTGTCATAATGAAATATGATCTAGAGTTACAGAGATTACAGAGTAAAGAAGTCAGAGAAAAACACCAACTTTCAATACTCGTCACATTTCTGTCAGAATGGAACCGTTTAGAGACGGCATGGAAACAACATGTAGACCACAGTTAATAAGTAGATCACATCTGATCAATGTAATTCCTTATCCATGCAAAGGGGCGACGTGGATCGAGACTATGGCCCTAAATGTATTCACACAGTGTGTGTGTTTGTGTGTGTGTGTGTGTGTGTGTTTACCATGAGCGTGTAGTGTCCAGTGTGTGTCTGCAGCAGTCTGTACGTATACACCACCCTCTTATAACTGCAGAGATAGACAAGATGCATACAGGATATTAGATTATTAATAAACTACATTAACGGGAGGAATTTCAGCAGTAAGTCGTGGCTGAAACAACACGTCCCAAAAACAAAGGATGATGCTGATGATGTGGTCACATGACCCGGAGGACATTCCTCTCTTCATAACGGAACTTTAGAAACAATGTTATATCAAAAAGATTTACATTTGTTGATAAGAACGACTTTGTGTCTGGAGTAGTGCAGCAGTAGAGAACAGTACCCACTAAACACAGTAAACAGTACTCACTATACACACTGACGAGTACCCACTAAACACACTGAGGAGTACTCACTAAACACACTATACACACCAAATAGTAGTCATTAAATACACTAAACAGTACCCACTAAACACACTGAGGAGTACTCACTAAACACACTATACACACCAAATAGTAGTCATTAAATACACTAAACAGTACCCACTATACACACTAAAGAGTACTCACTAAACACACTAAAGAGTACTCACTAAA
>NW_022280288.1:25764-33233 GCF_004355925.1 Anarrhichthys ocellatus
GCTCAGAAGGATGAACTGAAGCCGTTGTGTCCAAAGTCACGTTCAGGAACAGCCGCTCACGTCTTGTCACTCAAAAATGACTTTTAGGCAATGAGCAGTTTGAATAATAAAAATATTCTATCGTCATTACAGACACATTAACCTACAGTAGACAGTACGATGTAGATGGATCGTGATTCACTCAACTTGTATAGAGAAGCGTGTATCCACCACTTCACAAAAAATACTGTATCATGCTGATAAATTACGGTAGTCTGCTGCTATTGTTAATTTACAGCATTAACTGTTAATTTACATGCGAGGATGAACATTTAACTGCACACATCTACACACCTACACACACTCACACACACACCTACACACCTACACACACTCACACACACACCTACACACACACACACAGGGGCAGGTGCTCCCTGTTAGCTTCAGTTCTCTAGATGTGTGTTGTGCTGCACCATCGTGTCCGGTTATAAAACACACAGGTGTGTCTGAGCTCCGTCCATCTGTTTCACATCATGATGATTACGTCGCTCGCTCTGTATTTTCGCTCCAGAAGTGATGAGTTTTACTTCAGCCGGCCAGAGCTGAAGAAGGGACAGACGTTTGGTGTCTCTCTGCACCAAAGATCTCCCCAAACCATCCAATAGCTGTTGAGATATGACCGACGTCCCTGCTGCCTAGCATGTTTCTGTGGTGGACAAACTAGCCGGTCATAACTGATAAAGCAGCTCACGGTGTCAGAGAAGCGGATACATCTTGGATGATCCCGTTATCATCCACTAATACTGCAGTTTAACTGAGACATGAATATGCTGTAGTTCAACGGTTTGGCTGTGATTATGTCAGCAGCTTTACCTCAAGACTCCTGAAACAGAACATCCAGACCCTCCTGACCTTAAAAATAATCCCATAAAAACTTTATATATGATTCACAGGACTTTTTAAATCCTACAGCTCCACTGGGAACATTTTTATGTATTCTAAGATTCACCGATTGCTTATTTTTTCCCGCATTGCCTTGAAGTTTGTACTCAACATCCAGGAAACCCGACGGATAAAAGTGCTTTATGTATTCACGTAAATAATTGCAAATTAATAAAAATAAATGTTTTTCAAAAACGTAATATCTCCGCTAGTTCTCACTTTTCTGAATTTTTATTTAAAGTTATTTCGTCCAGGATACATTTTTTAAATATATATATGCAATTAATATTGATTGATTGATTGATTTATTAATGTATTATTTACTCCTTCACATATATCTTTTTGTTTTAAAATTCTTCACCTGATAACTAGATTTCAGATGTGTTTTTTTAGACAGATCTTTATCTTTAATCGCATCAAACCCGCACTCAGTCTGACCTTATACAACCATTGAGAAGATTGTATTTTGGCCAATCACAGCCCTTCACTGTGAGTCAAACACACTTAGATGTTGATGTTATGTGGACTCATCTTCAGACCCTTTCTCTCTAGTTTATAACCTGTAATCTCACATCCAGAGCGCCAGCTCGGTGGTTATTGATACTCTACAAAGCAATAGTGCATCCTGACCTCATGTTGCTGCTTTTATAATCTCCTCCTCAGGCCGCTCTGTTTGTTTGCCAAGTCAGGTGACTGAGGAGCGGCCTCAAAGGTAAGCTCTTTAACTGGCCAGGACATCGTGACCTCACACTGACCTTTCACCTGGCTGCTCACCGGCCAATCACTGCTCAGTCCTGGTCTGCAGAGACTCACACAAAAATGTGAAGAGAAAATCTCGACTGACACGAAGACAAACACTCTCATTGTTGCATATTTCATTGCTTTTGGATGCAAATGTTCTGCTGGACGTATTTTAGACGCCTACAATAGTCAGTATCAGTTCATGTGAACGCTGCATTTAGAATATCTTCACAGCTCTGTCACACCTCAACCTTAGAATCTCAGTTCTCAACACCTTGTATCTTGTTTGTTTGATCTGTAATAAAAAACAAAGTATTTCCCAAAATGTCAAACTATTGAGTGGAGGTGAAGTCTAAGATGCTGCTGGTAGATGATTCATTCATTCATTTAGAAAACACATAGTTGTGCATATTCTTCTGTCTCTTTACAACAAAAGCTCGATATCAGCATCCTGAAATAAAGGTTTCTGGACTCTTATTGTGAAGTCTTGAAGAGCTCCAGGCTGTGCTCTGACATCACAGGAGCCCTCGCTCAGTGTTCTTCAGCGTCTGCATGTTAAATTACACGATGGATCGAGAGAGTACAGGGCGGCGTGGGCTGGGTGCAGTGTGGTCGGAGCCGGAGGAGCTAATAATAAACAAAACCGGTGCACGCTCCAACATTTAACGGCACAATCGTTCAGTAACTCATAATCAGAGACGAGATCAGTCCACCCAGGATCTCATGTGGTGCTCTCTAGGAGATATCTTCATAACTCAGAGGTATTCTTTAATAAGCAGAACAGACACTTCAACTGTTGGATTGTTTTAAATGTTAATCTGAAGATTTTAAATTATATTTTGAAATAAAAAGACATGAACTCTGTAAATACATTTAAAAAGCTTATTCCCAGATGACAAAGCTAACGTTGTGCTAGCTTTTTTGAGTTTTGAGCTCTTGAGTTCTTTAAAAAAAAGATATTTTGCGCTCAACAGCTCACACTTTATATAAAAGTATGAAATGATTTCTCCATTTTTGTATCTCCTCTATAAACCCTCTCGTTTTAACTTTCCATCACTATCTTTACGCTCCTTTTCTTTTAAATATGTTGTTAAATGTCCACTCACTCCCTCCTTCCTTCCTTCCCTCACTCCCTCTCCATCCTTCTAGAAACCGATCGGCCCTCCCTCCCTCTCACAACGATCCCTCCCTCCTCCAGTCGCTCCCTCCTTCATTCAGAGCTCCTTCTCTCTCTGCGTCCTCACCTCTTCGTCTCTTTGGTCGTAGGAAGGATGCTTCCCCACAGTCTGCTGGGTCTGCTGGGTCTCCTCGCGCTCTGCAAAGGTAAGAAAAGCACCGACTGTTCTGTTTTATTCATCAGAGAGAATGTTTGAGGAGAGATTGATTGATTGATTGATTGATTGATTGATTGATTGATTAATTGATTGATGAGAAACTGACATAAAATAAAGTAGAAGACAAAAATAAAGTGACTGCAGACAGAAACAGCTCAGGAAGGAACAGATTATTTAAAGTCAACCCCTCCATCTGCTCCACTGTGATGTTTAAGTCTGGTGGTATGAAAGTAAATATACACCAGGACACACACACACACACACATGGTCTTCAGCTATTCATAGTGTACTAATGTGTGTGTGTGGGGCTGGACTGGGGCCATTTCCACCCTCTGGTGTTCAGGGTGGGGCGGGCGCTGAGGGGATGAGGCGTTTCTTTTATAGCAGCCTGATCCTACACTCCTGTGTGTGTGTGTGTGTGTGTGTGTGTGTGTGTGTGTGTGTGTGTGTGTGTGCTAATTGCAGAGCGGGGATCGCCAGCAACAACACTGCAATGTTAGCTAACCCCGGTGTCACACCTTTTAGATGTTTTGGGGAATACCTGAGAGTAAAGATGAGAAGATGCAGGCGATTAGCTTAGCTTAGCATAAAGACTGGAAGCAGGGGGAAACAGCTAGCTTGGCTAAACTAAAAGGTACAAACTTCAGCCTACCAGCACCTTTAAAAGTCACTAATTAACACTTTATATCTCGTTAGTACAAACCGTACAGAAAGCAGGATGGAAAGACGATAATTTGTAGTTTTAAAAGGAAGAAAACTTCTACGACGAGCTCCTCTACGAGCTGCACAAGAGATTAACAACTGCATTCAAAATGTCTTTCTTATAAAAAGTTGAAGGTACATAAAAAAGCTTCAGATGCGAGGCTAACTACGACCCCCATGGTGCATTGCAGCAACAAACATCCAATCAACAAGCTTTAAAGTTCTGTCATGAAACAAGCTTGCCGTCACGTATTTCCGTCTCAATTTGCAGCCAATTTGTGTCAACTATCGTCTTTACTTTACTCTCGGTTACAGCGTATTATCTCCTGCACGTTTAAACAGTTTAAACTATTTCATGAAATAAAACTCAAAAAACTACTTCGTCAGGTTTAGTAGAAAACATCACGGTTTGTTTGAACACGACTACGTTTGTTACGTTGTTTAAGCTAAAGACGTGAAGAACAACGAGTCAACGGTGACTTTCTGTCTCACGCGGGACACGAACAGCCGGCTCCTTGTTGTCTGAAGCTTGTAGATTGGATGTTTGTTGCTGCAATGCACCATGGGGGTCGTAGTTAGCCTTTATGTACCTTGAACTTTTTATAAGAAAGAAACAGATATTTTCTAATGCAGTTGTTAATGTTTTGTGCGAGGAGCTCGTCGTAGAAGTTTTCTTCCCTTTTAAAACTACAAATTATCGTCTTTCCATCCTGGTTCCTGTAGTTTATACCAACGAGATATGTTTTCTAGTGAATTACTAGATCATTTCACAGATGTCTGCCAGGAAGGATAAAACGTCACTAAATGTCAGTCGGGATTAATTGGTGAGGAAACAACCAGCAACCCGTCCTCAGCCTGGAGTTCAAATTCTGAACTACAGGCTGAGGACGGGTTAAAGACACTTTAAATAGGCTAGAGAGGCTCTGTGTCAGCTGGTTTAATCCGCCCATCATAGAGCTAAAGAGCTCCAAACGTCACTAACCAGATGAAGAACTGATCCCAGCAGCATCTTCCAGTCAGACGGCGTGGAGCTCTGAACCTGAGAAGAGGATGAAGAGTGAGGAGAAGTTAACTGGGTCAGACGAGGAAAACACTCAGGAGGCTGACTTAGTCACAGATTAAAGGTTAAACATCTGCCGATCGATTAATACATTCACAGATGTTTGAAGTTGTGTCTGTCCAGGACACATTTAGCCAGGTGATAAATAATTATAGAAACTTTAGAAACAATACTCAGTCTGTCAGGACACAGGTTGGAACATTTTCAACGTATATTGGCCTCAGTTTGCATCGTCAAATTTGCGTAACATTTAGTGTGTTCAGCCGTCTTCAGAGGCTCTTTAACCTCTTTCATTTGAGAGATATCTATTTGACTCGGTGCATCACGTGTCTGCAGCTCACACATTTCATCGTTTCTCATCTTTGAGGGTTTTGAGTCTTAAAGTCGTGAGTTTCCTGCAGATGTGTGAATCATCTGCATGTGGAGCAGCTCTAACGTCGTCCCTCAGCTCTCGTTCTGACCCTAAAAGTCTTATTCGTGCGTCCAGGTCAGGAGGAGACCGGCGAGGCCGAGTCCTGTGACAACTTCACGGACCTGAACCTGTCGCACTGCTTCATGGGAACCAGCCTGTACGTCCGGCTGCTGCTCTACACCCGCTCCAACCTGGACTGCGGCCGCAAGCTCGACCACCACCGCCCGTCCTCCCAGCCGCTCTTCAACCTGTCCCGCCCCACCGCCTTCGTCATCCACGGCTACCGGCCCACCGGGGCGCCCCCCATCTGGATAGACCACCTGGTCCACCTGCTGGCCGAGCAGCAGGACATGAACGTGATCGTGGTGGACTGGAACAAGGGGGCGGCCAACCTCAACTACTTCATCGCCGTCAGCTACACCAGGGAGGCGGCTTACAACCTGACCGGCTTCATCGTCACCATGCAGGTGAGGCTCTGCGCCTCTTTTAGCTCCTGGTTTGGTTTCTTTTGAGCATTTAGCAGCTAAATGGAGGTGGTGGAGACCAAACACAGAGCTAAAAGAGAGAGAATATTGGACACCAGGACTGCCAATGAATCACCATGCTGCTCTGTAACAGCTGGATATGAAACTTTAACAAATGTATGAAGTGAAAATATGTTAGTTTCAGTGTTTGTCGGGTTGTTCTTCTGCTCCCAAGAGGCCAAAACAAGCAATGAATGCAGCTTTAAAGAACTATGTAAACAAAACGTGTTCCTAAAACAAGCAGAACACTTTGTTTTTGTGTATTCGACCTCTTGACTCAAAGCTTTCAGGGTTCTTTAGGGCAGTGGTTCCCAGCCTGGGGTCCTGGCCCCTTTAGACAAATAAAACAAGATGTCTACCTTGAAGGTGACTCCTTCTGCGTCGTGTGTCTGCAGGAGGAAGGAGCCTCTCTGAGCTCGGTGCACCTCATCGGCGTCAGTCTGGGAGCTCACCTGGCTGGATTTGTGGGAGCAAACCTGAAGGGGAAGATCGGACGGATCACAGGTAACTAAACGGAGAAGGTAACCGCTCCGAGGGTGTGAGGGGGAAGCACAGAAGAGACGAGACTTAAAACCACTGATAGATGGTGAAAACAGAAACTACAGCTAGAAGACTGTGAATAAAACATGTCACATATAAATGGTTTCATTTTCAGTCATTTGCGGCGGTGGAATTAAAGTTATTGCAGATTCTGTCACTCAGTGTAAGATGTTTAAACCCTCCGTCCTCGTCCCCTCCAGGTCTGGACCCGGCGGGGCCGATGTTCACCAGCGCCACACCGGAGGAGAGGCTGGACCCGTCAGACGCCATGTTTGTGGACGTGCTTCACACCGATATGAACTGTGAGTTCAGCTTCACCACCTTCTGCCTTCAGTCTGCTGTTTAAGTCGACACAGGTTTGAGATGTGGAACATCAACACACGTTCTGCTCACGAAAGCTTCGTTTGTTTGTATTTGCAGCATTTGGGCTGCAAGGAGCTCACGGTCACATTGACTTCTACGCCAACGGCGGAGCCGACCAGCCAGGGTGTCCCAAAACCATCTTTGCAGGTCAACACACACACACACACACACACACACACACACACACTGCATGACTCATCACCTGCTCACTGTGGTGCTTTGTCTCCCACAGGGAAATCTTATTTCGTGTGTGACCACCAGCGCTCGGTGTTCCTGTTCCTGTGCTCCCTGAACCGGACCTGCAGCCTCACGGGTTACCCCTGCTCGTCCTACAGCGACTTCCTGGAGGGCCGCTGCCTGCAGTGCGAGACCTTCAAACCGGCGTCCTGCCCCGTGCTCGGTAGGTGGACACACGTAGAAACTGTGGGGGAAGTAGATGTGTCACGGTTTAGTTATGGAGAACTCCATTACAACCAGTTTGTTTGTTCGTTCGTTTATTCATTCATTCATTTATTTGTTTATTTATTTCATTTATTTATTCGTTTGTTCTTATCATATTGATTGGTTTTCATGTTTCATCTATTGTTTTATTTCTGTTGTTTTATTGCTTTGCTTTGTTTGTCAAAGCACTTTGTAAACTCTCTTTTTAAAGGTGCTACATAAATAAAGTTATTATTATTATTGGCATTTACTAAACTTGCCCACAGATCCTTTTTATTAAATCTTTACTGGTTTTTGTATACTATGCATGTATATTTATAAATAATAATAATATTTATAAACTGTAGACCTGTTACAAACACAAGCTTGGCATCTGCTCACGTGTGTGTGTGTGTGTGTGTGTGTGTGTGTGTGTGTGTGTGTGTGTG
>NW_022280288.1:33243-49147 GCF_004355925.1 Anarrhichthys ocellatus
GTGTGTGTGTGTGTGTGTGTGTGTGTGTGTGTGTGTGTGTGTGTGTGTGTGTCACCTGCAGGTTATGATGAGAGTCAGTGGAGGGAGACTCTTCTGCGACTGGGACAAACCAAAGTCTTCTTCAGCACCACAGCAACGCTGCCCTACAGGAGTGAGTCAAACACACATCATACTGTAGTACTACAGTATAGTACTGTACTATAGTACTGTAGTAGAAGAGAGTACATGTGACCTCAAGTACTGTACTTAAGTACACATGTGAGGTACTTTATTTGAGTATTTTCCTCTTAGATTTCTGCTTCTACCTACAATGAAGGTGTGTGTGTGTGTGTGTGTGTGTGTGTGTGGCAGAGCTGAACTACAGAGTGGACATGGTGACCTGGAACCAGTACCTCCGCTGGGGGGTCGTCTACATCCGGCTGCACAACGGCAGAAACTTCACCGAG
Source organism: Anarrhichthys ocellatus (assembly GCF_004355925.1). Taxonomy (NCBI): domain Eukaryota; kingdom Metazoa; phylum Chordata; class Actinopteri; order Perciformes; family Anarhichadidae; genus Anarrhichthys; species Anarrhichthys ocellatus. The sequence continues at coordinate 33,690 of NW_022280288.1, forward strand.
GTCCGAATAGACCAGTGAGTCCGTCAGCTTAAATCCACGCGAGTTCACACGTCACACAGACAATAAATAAAACTAAAAGATGTCCTCCTCCTCTTTGTTTCTCCCAGTAAGCGCCTCCGGTTCGAGCAGTACACCTCCACCAGGCTGCTGGCCCAGTTCGATGAGGACCTGCAGCAGGTCCAGAAGATCTCCATGCGCATCAACACCGGCAACGTGATCGGCCCGCGGTACAAAATCAGACTGCTGCGGATACGCTTCACTCCGCTGGAGCGTCCCGAGAGGTCGGTGCTGAACCCAGACCTGTTCCTTAAATTAGATTTTATTCTGTTTTAGACATCTCAGAACTAATTGTTCTTCTTCTTCTCTGTCAGGCCTCTAATGTGCCGTTATGACATCATCATGGAGGAGAACATGGAGGTGGCGTTTCGACCTCTGCCCTGCAACTCCCACCTCTGACTCCCCGACCAGTCTCTCTTCTTCCTCTTCCTCTTCCTCTTCCTCTCATGGAAACACATCTGAACTCACCCGGAACCCCAGAGTCCTCTCTGGGTGCTACAGGGTCTCCTGCAGGGGCCCGGACACAGGAGGAGCTGCAGCCTCCCGGACCGGAGGATGAACCCGACTGGAGCTGTTGGAAAAGAACTGAACCCTCTGGTGCTCGTCACCGTCTCTCTGCTGCAGCCGGAGAGACCTCAGGGATCAGGTCTCCTACAAACGCGTGTTAAAACAAAGAGCTTTATCTCAAAAGTTGGATTTGTATTAGAGAAGTAATTTTGTTTTATTGAAAAAACAACTTTATTATCTTTAATTTCTTTAAAAATAATAAAACGTATGAACTATTCCACCTTGATTAAGACCCTGTGAGGTTGAAACTGTTAGTTTACTTTAAAATGACACAATGTGAAAATGTTTTTAATAATCAGCTCTCGCTCTGGATTCTTCAAGACATTTGTGATGTCGGCGATCGTCCAACAAAAAAAATGTGAAAGCATTCAATTTCCTGTTATTGATCCGTCTCAGTGAAGTTACAGAGATGAATATGAACACAGCTTCTTACCTCCGTGTGCCTTCGAGTGTTTGTAGTTTGTTTATTTGGGGACGAATAACCAGCAGGTTTTTACTTCAAAAATGTTCATCTGTTGGAAAGTGTTTTAGGGACTCGAGAGTCAGTAAATGTTGTAACTGTTAACGACTGAGCAGCCAGAACAAACATGTAGAACTCAAGAAAAAATGTTTGAAACCTGAACTGTTGTCTTTTTTTATGATGTATTTTCACCCGCGGTTTGAAATAAATGTTCATTTGAGAAAAACATGATGTATTTTTACACTAATTTTGCAAGTGTGATATCAAAAGTGACGTCTCACGCTCATATCTTGTGCTTTAAAGCTTTAAAAACGTTTCTCTGGAGAAAAAACACATTTAACAGTTTCATTGCTGGATAATCTATAATTATGTTTAAAATGACCCGGTCACTAACCAACAAATAGGACTCATTGAGACTCAAGACAAAATCAAAATGACAAAATGTTTTATTTATTCAGCAACGCTGTCGTGTGTCACCAACAGAAGTCATACGACAACAAAAATAAAGACAACAGAACTTCAATAAGCAGATAAACCGTCACTGGATGTGTTGGTCACCTGACTGCAGGACTAAATGAATGAACAATCATTTTAATTTGTATTTTATCAACTTCATCTCCGCTGATGAATCTGTGGATGTTTCAAACCAACATTTATCCTGATAAACGACTGATTAAAAAACAATAAAGACCAAACATCTATAGAGACAAAGTGTGAAATGAGAAGATAGAGACATCGATGTGAGAAAGACAGAAATAAACAAAGATGGACGTCAGAACAGGTGCTGCTCTTCCTCTTCTTCACAGTTTGATACGACGGCGACAGAACTCGGCCTCGAGACGAAGACAAATCTCTTTTTAATTGGCTGCTTGTTTTAAAATGAGAAAACCAGCAGCAGCCGATCGGGGATACCGTCCCAGTGTCCGATCACCAGTTAGGACCTACGAATGGTAGAGAGAGAGAGAGAGACGGAGAGAGAGGGAGAGGAGGTCAGAGGGTCACGGTCGTCGGGCAGAAACAACAGAAGAGGATTTGAGCCGGTGTGAACGGAGAAAGAGAGAAGACGGGATTTGGAGCTCAGGTATGATTAGAAGCTGAGCGACGGGGGAACTCTCCTTTAAAGAGTCACGTGTGAAGTCAACAGTCAAGAGGAGCGTGGAAGAGTTTAACCGACATGAACATGAAGCTGAACGGAGGAAAGAAGGATGTTATACAACCGGAGCAGACAGAGCTCATCACAAGAGTCACTGAGCAGCTGCTGCATGTCGGCTGGGACTGAGACACACCATAGTGTGTGTTGTAGATAAATGAAAAACAAGATTATTTGTTATATTTGTATTCATTTTATTGTATTAAATTTAATGTATTCATTTATTTTATATATTTTATTTTAATTTATTTTAATTATTATATTTTATTTATTTATCTGTGTGATTATTCTGGAACCTAATTCCAAGTAAATCTTTATTGTTTAAATTAATTTGACCCGTTTAAAAATAATAAACATATTAAGATGTGCCGACCGATCGACGGTGTCGCACTCATCGATCCGATCTCTTGATTTAAGTAACAAACTTAAACTTAAACAGACATGAAGATAAAACATCAGTTCAGTTAAACTTTGAGCAGTTTTGGAAAAATGTAAACTGTTTTAGATTAGATTCAGATTCAACTTTATTGTTGTTTTATTGTAAACATACAATGAATTTAAATATTCCATGAAAGCAACGTTATAAAATGTATTATAGTCCTCAAATAACAGTAACTGGTGCCTTTCTGTTGATTATAGATATTTAATCTCCAAGTATGGAGGCACATTACCGCTGAAAAGATAAAAAGTTAGACTTCATGATGAACATATCCCCATGAGAAGTTTAAATGATGAGACAGAAAGTCATAATAATGAGCGGATTGGTGGGAACGGGCTTCCATACCTGCGTTAGTTCTCAGAGTCTCGTTACCTTCGGGGTTGTTGTGGTTGTTCGGCCGCCTCATCGGTCTGATCGGGTTGACGGGCCGAGTGTTCCTGCGTTGGGCGGCGTAGGGAGCTCCTCTCCTTGGTCCCTGAAGACGGAGACAGAAAGGTTAGAGTCACGTGATCCCCATCAGACGGATCACGTGACTCTCTCTAAAGGCTCACCGCGAGTCCTTCTCGTCTCCGGCTCTGCTCCTCTGACCAGCTGGAGAAGCCTTCGTCCTCCGTCTGAGACATCTCGTCCTGGTCGCTGTACTCGAACCCCGGCTCACTGACGGAGACATCAGCACAAAGTACACATTACATTTAGATGAAACGCTCTACGGGTCTGTTTTACTTCTACTTTTGTTTGTGAGCGTTTCTGCTTCACTGCAGCGTAAACAATCAACAGTTTGGGGACAAAATAAAGTGATTAATTGATATTTTGTGCTAAAGACGCTAACTTCCTGCTGGACTCCTCCCTGCAGCGCTCTATTAGCGCAACGTTAGGCCTGATAACTGACGACAGTGAGCGTAATGTCACCTGCTGGGCCCCGGGGGGCGCTGTGACATGCTGCTCCCTGATATGGTGACTTTAACCCCCTCCAGCCTCTCCTGTCTCCTCCTCTCCAGGTCGTGCCTCAGGTCTCCTGGGCCTCGAACCGGCTGTCAACACGCATCAAGAACGTACATTTATTCTTAATTCATCAAAGTATCATCAACGGTCTGGTGATTGTAGGATGCAGAGTATTAAAGATGGAGCTCTTTCTTTACCTGCAAGACTCCCAGTCTGGAGAACAGAGGCTCGTCGTCATCGTCATCGAGCAGCGAGTTTATATTTAAACTGAAGCCTCTGCAGAAGAACAAAGTATTTACACAACTTAAAACAAGAGGTTTAAACATTTAGAAACTACTAACTTGACACAGTAGTTAAAGGTACAAAGATGACTAAATAAAAACTTAAAGGTTTTCAAAAGGCAGATTCACAGAGTCTTTATCTAAGCTAGAGTTGTCGTTGATATTGTTCTTTACTTTTGTTCAGAGTTGAAGAGAAACAGAGAACAGAGACGTACCGGTTGGAGCTGAACCTCTCGTCCAGCGTCAGCTCCTCAGACTCGTCCTCAGAGTAGCCGCCGGTTTGTGGAGTTGAGAATCGCTCGCTGAGAGAGACCCCGTCGTCTCTGAAATACTGCTCTGCAGACACAAACAGGAAACACTTCAATATCAGGAGTTGTAGTTTCACATCAGAGTAACTGGAGTCTCTCTTCACAGATCATCACGCTCACATAGAACCTCAGATCTTTCCTCTCATGTTGGTTTTAAAATGACAACTTAAAGACCAAAACGAATGACTGAAGAACCACAGACACACTGGCAGCTGACCTTTGACGTGGTGCACCAGCATGATGATTTCCTGGGCGAAGGCCCCGGTGTGCGCGGCGGACTCCCGGTACGTCCCGGAGTGCTCCAGCATGGGCAGGAAGTCCAGACGCTGGCGGCCCACGTTGACCAGGTCTAGAGAGAGCTGCCGGTCTGAGGAGTAACACAGCGAGCTGCAGGGGAGGAGGAGGAGGAGGAGGAGGAATGAAACCAGCACAGCTCACACTGGTTCACATCAACACAGGACGTTAGCTCATGTTTAGGTTCAACAGGAGGAAGACGCTGCAGCGTTTTAAAGTCATGTTACAGGTTTAAAGGACTGGCTAACTCTCTCTGCAACTCATTTACTTCTTCGAAAAGTGTCTGTGGCTCCGATTACTGCGGCCAGAAGACAAGTAGCTTAAAGTCCTGACAGACAGAATATTAATGTTCTATACTTTAGCCATAATACTTCACATCACATCTGGGTAAATAAAGACAAATAAACGTCTTTACCTTACCTGATGAACTTACCTTTCACAGAGATCCACAACTGATAATGTCTAAAATAACTAAAGCTACATGAACACGACTGAGTTTATAAATCTAGAAACTTAAAAGGAAATAAACACGTTGCTCATCCCGGAGGTGTTGTTCAACACTCTACAGCCACTTTGTTCTGAAATGTCCTAACTAGATAAACTTGAGCCGTGTTGCACACGTTCAGTATCAATCGGGCAAAAAGCTTCGAGTGGAAGCCGGAGGAGAAATAAAAAGATGGCTCCTCTCTTTCAGACAGGTGAGATAAACGTCGGGTGAAAGTTCACACTTCTTCTCTAGTTTGATCCGTTAATGTGTCGGACTCATTGGTCTCAGTTCATCATCTCGTACGACCTTTTCTTCGGCCATCTTGTCTGATGTTGATCGGTGATCTCTGCCTCTCGGTTTGATTGATCCTCCGTTTACTTGTGGAGACTCTTCTGGTCCATTTCTGCTTTTAACTGAAGACATTTTCATTCCTCCCTCGTTCCAGCTTCCTTTTCTCTTCTCAACAGCACTGACGTTTGTGTTTCTTCTTCTTCTTTTCCAGATTTGTTGATAATGTTTATGGCTTTGATTTCTGCTGATGCTGCGGTTTCTCCTTCATCCGCATCGTTCTTCGATTTCGTTTGTCGTTACAGCTCCGGGGCCGCTCCAGTTCTTCAGCATTGATGCTGTTTTTGTTTCAAGGCTTTAACCAGCACTGATATTTAATCTCATGGCTTTGATTTCTCCTTTCGATGGCACAGCGATGAGGCTGCAATCCGTTCATCATCACGACGATGTTCGTGGCTGTAAATTTGCAACAGCGTTGATGATGTTTCAGTTTCTCCTATTTAACAGCGTTAATGTTCACGTTCACAGCTTCAACTTCTTCTTCACACAATGAGAATGAATCCTGAAGTCAGTGATGTTGTTGATGGCAAAGCTCGTCTTCTTCATCAGCCACTCTGACGAGGAGCTGATGTTCCGTTCCTTTTCTTGCTGCAAGTGATTTCTTGTCTTCCTTTGGTTCCTCCGAGTTCCTGAAGTCTCCTCAGCTGTTCATGTTCGTCTGAACTTGGATGCATCCCAGCACTCACACTGTGAATCCTCCAGAGACAAGTTTAATAAACATGTTTCTCTATCTGGACAATGAAGGCGGTTGCTCTTCTTAAAGCCACAAACACTCCCAGCTCATCTACAGGGTGGGAGAACCTGGCAGAACATGTTTCTGACCATAGCTGGTGTTGTTGGTCTTCACGTCCTCTCGCTGTCTGCAGCTTCTCTTTAGTTCCAAACATGTGGAGCAGCAGCTCCCGTAAAGCTCAAAGACGCTCTCATCTTCCCGTCACATATCCTGAGTAAAACCCCCCCCCCCCTTCATCGCAGGGCTTTTCTTCCTTTAACAATTCCTTCCTCTGGTGTGCTGAGGGATGTTTCTTAATCCTTCCACATATTCAAATCTTTGACTTCTGTCAACAGTTTGACCAAAATGCAGCTGAAGAAATGATTCAGAGAATCATCATAAACGCCAACTGTGCAAATCCGCTCAACCTGAGGCCACACGTGTCGCGTCAATCAGGAGGTTAATGATGTCCTCCTTCCATGTTCAGTCCAACAACTCTGGACTTCACTTGAGTGATGACAGACAGCAACATGCCTTCAGACATCCTTCTCTTTGTGCCGGGTGAGTCTCTTCACGAGTGACAGAGAACCAAAGCCTGGTTCAGGTCTTCTCAATACGATCTTCTAGATGCAGGAACTGGTTCGTTTCTGCAGCGAACTCCTCCTCACGCACACCAGCGCGATGTTAGAGTCTTGCTTCTTCTGTGGTCGGCGTGGGGCTGAATCCTGACCGGTCAACCTCTCGTATGTCGTCTTCTCCGTCTGCCTTCCAGCTCGCTGAGATTTGGATTAAAAATGCCAAAACACAGAGCACCGTTGAGGAGAACGCAGACGTTACGATGCTTTTCTGTCAGCCATCATTCAGCTTTAAAATCCAGTCTTCTGCTGTTGGAGGTGCTCTTCTGTCTGTTGCTTTGTGCGTCTCATCAGTTCATCAGCATAAAGATGCGAGTGAATGCCTCTTATATCCTTGTGTTAATGTGGAATCATAAAAGGATTTGCAGGTGATGCCACCTCGTATGTAACACGGTCACGTTCCCAAAGACATCCGACATCTCTTCAGTGATGTTTACTTCAACCGGGGTTTGATTTCTTCCGGAGGCTTCGACATCGACAGCAGTAAAGCGTCTCCGCCTGCTGTAAAAACACCAGGTTTCCTGTGAGGGCGACTTCTCCTTTGGAGAAAACTTCTGCAAGGCATCCTGACGCAAAAGCAGCCAATAAAAAGTTTGTACCACGAGGGATCACCTTTACAGCAAAGGTACAAACACAATGCAGCTCAATGAAGATGAACGTTGCGTCCTGTGATTTCCTTCTTCTTCCGTCAGCAGCTTTCAGTGAACTTACAAAGAAGTGTGAACTTTCCCCTCTCACCCTTCAGAATTAGATTTTTTTGTTTAACACTCTACCTGTTATTGTTTACGGGTCGGCTCATGTCGACTTTGATGGTTAGCGTTTCCTCCGTTACGACGGCCATGTTGTTGGGTTTCTGATCGCTCCACCCTCGCTGCCTCTGACGGGGCATTTTAGGGTCCAGGATGTTCCTCTGCAGGTGCCGCTCTTCCTCTGGCCAGTCGGGCTCCGTGTCGACGGGGTCCTCGTTAACGTCTCCCCTGAAGGGTCGGTACCCCGGTCTTTGCTCTTCGTGAGGAAAATCTTGGTATCCTTGTGAGGACGGCTGAACGCGTGGTTGAGTCCTGGGCGGTCCGGTTCTTCCACCCTGACCACGGCTGAACTGCCCTCTCGCTGGCTGAGACCCACCGTTCCCCCGGTGGTTCACGGGACCCTCTCGATTACCGTATCTCACGGGGTTCGGTCTCTCTTGCGGCGCGGGGTTCCTCCTAGTTTCATGATAGTTGGGGTCCCTCCAGTTATCTTGGCGTCCTCTTGCATCTTCCCGATCATCCAACCTGCTGTCCGGCGTCCTGAAACGCTCCTGAGACGAGCTCACCTGACGGGGACTCCTCTGACGATCAAAGTCGGGGTCGAGATCTCTGCGATCGTCAAATTGTTCCCACCGTGGCGGCTCCTTGCTGTCGGCGATGCCGTGATCGTGTTCAACGACGAGCGGTCCAGAGTGCCGAGTGTCTCCTCCAAACCTATCTCTGGGTGAGTCCACCCCAAAGTCCTCCTCATTCCTGTACCTGTGACAGCATAAGAGGAGGTGACATGGTTCAACAATTATTCATGCTCATTATTCAACTTCACATCTGGTTTTAAATGTTCACTTGACATTAGCTTTGGACACAACAAGTCTACATCAAATATCTGATTTAGGTATTTATCGACAATGCGGTGTTTTCAACAGAAGATATGCAGATGTTCTCTAAAGAATCAGAAGAAGTTGAAAGCAGGAAGAGTTTAAGCCATGCAGACGACTAGTTAGAAAAAAGGTGTGATGACAAGCAATGAGGAATTTTTCGCTATGGGAAAATTAGAAAGATGAGAATCTTCTGCATTCTTCGTTTCCTTTTCGACAGTGCTGCAAAGCATTTCGCTTAAAATTTACCCAAGGTGAGTGGCGTCATCCATTTCTCTCCTTTGCCTTTTAAAGGTGGGGTTCCTCTCCTGATGGGAGTCCTCTCTTCGTCTGTCTCTGTAAGGACCCTGTGCAGGCTTCCTTCCTCTTTCCCTACCTGCTCCCCCTCTTTGGTCCTCCGACCTCCCACTGGGACTGAGGTCCCTGAACCTCCCTCGACCTCGGCCCTGCTCCTCTCTCCTCGAGCTGATCCCCGGCTCTCTCTGTTGGTGGTCCGGGTGAGGCCTCGGCGTCAGCGGCAATTTTTCCCTCGCCAACCTCAGAGGCGACTGAAGGAACCTCTCCCTGTTTTCATATCTCTGGAAGAGCTCTCTAAACCCTCCTCTGCGTCTTCCTCCACCTCCACCTCCTCCTCCTCCTCCTCCATCATCATGCAGTGGGGAAAGCCTCCGGTCTTCATCAAAGCTCGTCACACTATGACGTGGCGACGGCCTCTGGCGGTAAAACTCCTCCTGGTTCGGATGGCGTTGATGCCCAAAGTGACGGTCGTCTGGGAAAGGAGAGGTTCTCCTCGGGGCTTCAGGGTGCATGTCTTCCCTGACGTAGTTCCAGTGCTCTTCAGGATCTTCTCGGGAGCGGTGGCTCCTCTGCGACGGATTCCCGTCGAGTTCTGCAACGACTTTGTGAGGATCAAAGTCTGGTTCATCCCACGGGAACCTCCTAAAAGAGTAAACATTGAAAAAAAGTCATATCACAACCTCAGTAAGACATAAATCAAGTCATTCATTTATGTACACATAGGTAGAGATTAATACGTTTTAACTCGTATATAAAAATGAAATAATGTCGATGCAATTACCTGTAACGTGGTGATCTGGACCGTGGTCTTGACATTTGTCAACCTTTAAGGAAAGGAGAGTTTTTAGTTTAACCTGCCAATTGAGAGCATGACAGCTTGTCTTTCTGATCCACATTTACAGTTAATTGCACAAAATAATATTACGCTGGGTGCAGATTGAGTGGGTTAATTCTGGTCGCAATAATAATACAACCAAAGCTTAATTATGGATGTTAACCTAACTTAAAATGTAAACTATTAAAGTTATTGTTCTTTATTTGTTGACAAACTTAGCCGTTAGCAGCTAACTTTGCAGACGCACACAAGCTAACTTTAGCCACAAGCTCTATTGCGTTTAGATGGACATCAAGCTAACGTTTAGCTTGCTAACGCTAAAGCTAGCTAGCAGCTAACATTACGTAATCAGTTGTCTTACCTTCGTCCTCGTCGCGCGCCAGGCTACCGCGGCTAACGTTAGCTAAAGCGATGACAAACACGGCAATAACACACGATATAACCGTTTGTACTTTCGGAATAAAAAGCCTATTTATTGCCAGATTTAACCCCAAAGTTAAAGCTAAATGTGCTGTGTTTTTCCCATTAAAGTCTGCAAGAAAATGGCTGTAGTCGATCCTCAAACTGCCGAGAAACTGTACGGGTCCGGCACTTCCGCCACGGTCTTTTCAGAATAAGACTATTAGGTGTGAAAATCCACATTTCAGCTTAAAAAAACCCACATCACGCTATTAAATGGAAAAATGTGTAAATATGAATTAATAGTAATATATTTAGAGAGTTTCTTCTGTTATAACTGTTCAGTATCAATTACAAAATACTGTACTCACATTACTCTGAAAAGGTAACTTGCTGCCCTGTCATTGGCTAAGAATGAACCCCCATTTCTCAGTCTTTTATGATTATTTGCATAAATATACAAACGTGTGGTTATTTGCCAACATTATTATTCAAACTGCTCTTGTGTTCAGATAACACATCCTATGTGTAAGATTCTACCAGAAAAAGGATGTAAATGATGGAAGGAAACATTATCAATTTAAGCCCATAGTCTTGAAATAGTGAGTAAAATGGTTGATTTATGTCATAATTCTGTTTTAGTTTTTCCTGGCTGAAACAGCGATGTGTTCCCAAACATTTATAATTACTCAATTATGTAAAGCACGCCGAGCGGCTACGGAATCCCGTAAACAATAACATATACAAAATAGGTGTTTTGAGCTAGAACATATAAAAGTTAATTTACCTTTAGTAAAGGTCATTAGTTGAGTCTCAAGGTTTGTTAGATGTGCTAATGCAGAACGTGAGACTGGACGGTGAATTAGTAGGAAAGTATGTGCTGGTGTTGGCTTTGATGGTGTTGCCATTCTCTCCCTAGGCTTGGGAGGCATGTGTAATGTTCCTGTCTTACGGTTCTGTTAGCACGTCCCGGGACAGGCGAGCCCTCCTGCTCACAGACTGCAACCAGCGGTGCAGAACATTCAGGAAAGGTTCCTCTGCTTTACTGACCTTCAGGATGAGCTCATGCGCGTTCAGCCGGTGAGAGAAGACAAAGCCCCCCTGATGGCTCGCAGACTGCTGTGTTTCCTCTGTCGATGATCGGTGGCTTGGACTGTGAAGTCGATTTAACCTCAATATCCAAAAGCTGGTTTAATACTTAGTTGCTATCTGACTCGTGCATTACACAGAATACAAGCAAACCGAGTTGTCCGGACTCACCTGACTAGAACAAAGAATTGTAACTTACTTTATAACTTCGCCACCCCCCATTCATGATGCCCCCCCCCCTCTTACTCATCAGCTCTCAATGTTCCTCTCAACAGTCATTTCGTTCATCATGAATACAGTAGGGATTCATAACGGTTTTTCGGATCCCGGTCCCCGGGGCGTGTGGGACAGCTGGGCCGGTGAGATGTACAGTTGGTTCACTAATTAATCAATCTCATGAGGGACACCTGTCAGAGGATCCTACTGGTCCTTGTTCCTCGTCATAATAACTCTCAACAGGAATGCAGTCCAGTGTCCAGTATCTATGCATCTACTATGTACGGGCCTATGTGCTGCTTGGATTTTAGCTTTAAATCTTTCCCCGGCTTTGTCTCAGTCCCCCCCTCCTTCTTCTTAATTTATGCTCCTGCCAAACTTCTGGCTTCACCATGACAGCCATCCAAAGGTCATAGTGACCCAAGATGCGCCGGACAGTCTGGTCCCGGCGCCTATACACAAAGGACATCCTGTTTCCTGAAATACATGAATCATGTGAGTAATCCTATGTCTGTGACTATATGACTGCAGGGGCATGAACTGAGTTTGATACAAAAGAGTATAAATGTAACATTATAAAGATAACAGAGCGGACGTATAATAAGAATATCGTTGTAAACGCATCTATTCTACAGATAGATGAATAAACACATATGATAACCCCGGAGCAAATAACATCGTGGCAAACGCATACATGTTTCCTCCCTCAATAATTATTAACCATTTTTATTTTGACAGCTGAATATTCAGTTCCTAATAGTATGTAAATAAAATAAACGTTCTAATATCTTCAGATCAATACATCTGTGCAGGAATCTCAAGTAAAAAAACAAACAATGGTTCAACTTTTGCAGATCAGTTTTAATTTCAGTGCAGCATAAAGTCGACACACAGTGAGATATAATGATAAATAAAAGTGGCTGCGTTAAGCTCTACACTACATTTCATACGTCCCTCGTTACGAATGTCAAAGATCAAACATCTCATACAGTTTTGAATCTTTACCGTCTCCCTTCATGTCCTCACTCCAAAGTGTCCGTTCGCCATTTTTATACGATTATTTATTATTCATCCAGCTCACCGACACGAATGGCTTGATGAAGTTTATTGTTCTTTTTCAGCAGTTATCCATGCACCACATCTACTATGATATATTCCACCAAGCTGCAGTGTCACAGAGTTAAATAATATTGTGTCCTTTATTATTATCTTTTACTTCATGTACAAGGGGGAACCTGGAGACCGATGAGCTTCAGCAGAATCTGGAGGAACAGCGAGCTGACACAGCGAGAGAAGGAACGTGACACAATGAGCTGAAGGTTGCAGCAGTGACGAGAAAACACGTTGCATTTCCCCTCAACGTGGCACCTCGGAGCGGCAGCAGAGCCGCTTTTCCACAACAAGAACTTCCCTTTGCACCCGTCCCTGTGGAAGGTTGATTTATAACGGCATGAAGAAGAGTTTAAATATACTCCGCGTTGTACTTTAAGGCTGATTCAAATGTTTTTGGACTGCTCTGAGGCAGAACAATCACATAGATGAAAGTTTAAAAGCACTAAAGGAATGTTAATAGTCGTCACCAGGATGGCGTACATGACACCGGACCATATGATGTCACTGAACAGTCGGACTGTTGGGATTTTTAAAGGCTGACTCACGCATCCTGTTGACAATTTATTATCCCAAAAAACTGAATAAATTACATTAAAAAAGAAATGTGTAGAGTTTGGTTGGTGGCTGGTCACAGACACTAAAGGAATTAAATGTTCTGCACCAGAATACCTGGTACCAGACCATAATGTAGTGTCTGGCCTGGCTATTGGCCCTGATCCTCCACACGGTACACCTGGAGCCTTTATGGCCCCCAGCTGGTCATCTGACCTGATCTACCTGAACAGGTGCAGCTGTGAATCAAACACAGACTTTCCTTAAAGGGGGGGGGGGCGTAGTTCTTGTTTCAGGGTCTTTTTTAGTGGAAAAGAGGCTTTTAAAACAGCTAAAGTGTCACATGCTGGGTGACACACGGAGGACGGGGCTACAGAGGTTTAAGGCCTCAGAGGTGATGAGAAAGGTGGAGACGGCTGTTTAACACCAGACTCTGTTCTGAATGGTGAGGTATATTTAAGCTGTGGGGGGGGGAGGGGTACAAGCGTCTTCAGAGCAGTGAAACACAGGACTTCTGTGAGTGCACACTATTAAACTGCAGCTGTAGCGTGGTGACAGTCAGTGCCAGACAAATACACAACACACTGTGTCAACATGTACCTCCACCTGCAGGCGGAAACACAGGACGTGTTCATCTCGTCCTCGCTGTGGATCGTCCATCGATCGAAGGACGAGCAGCAGGAAGAAACTGAAGCCAAAGCGACAGGCGAAGTGTTTCTGGGTTATAGTATAGTCGTTGATGGTGAGTTTCTTCACAGCAGACTGAGGGGTTTGTCGTTACGTAGGAGCAGAGCCGATCAGAGTTTAAATAAACACACAGGAACCATCAGACACACAGAGGGAGAGACTCCCACACACTGTTCAAGTACACGACTACGACCATTAACAGTCAGCTATAGTTCCTCACTGGAGACGCTACACGGGATTCACACAACAGTGTCTGTTTTTTTTCTTTTACTGCCTCCCCTCCAGATAAACTGCTACAGAGGCCGACTCCTCCGCCCGTCAGGTCTATTTACAGAGTTCTACAAAAAGCAGGCATGAGAGAGGTTAAAGCGGGCGATACCGTTGAGTTATATTTTGTGGCAGTGCAGCTGGGCAACACCAACAGATGAGACGAGGAGCAGATGGATGCCTGAAGTCTGGGAATTTTGTAATGCAAAAAAATATGTTTTCTATTGAGTTCTATTGATGCACATAATTAAACAATTTATAGCCCAAAAACTAAATTATATCGGAAAAACTAATAATATTGACTGTTCCTCAGCAGAATGACACCAGACCATAATGTAGGGAGGTACTGTAAAGTGTATTAAATATATATATATAACTTATATAAATAATAAGTTTGGTTGATGGCTGATCATTAACACTAAAGGAATTTAGTATTATTCCCCAGACTGATGCGTGCAGATTTAATGTGACGCTGAACTTTAATCCTCATAAGTTGTATAAGTGTTTACAGTGGTTTGACAACATGCAACAGCTTCCTTCTCTGTCACATACACCACGTCATTACATACACTTCACATTATTTGCATGATTTCTGTGTTTGTGAGAGTCTAAACTGCCCATTTGCACCGCCTCAAAATGTGCCCAGAAGCTTAACTGTTACGCGAGGTTTTGGTGATACAGATGTGAGATCAGTTGTTCGGCGTTCGTTCCTCGTGGAGATGTTGATTGTTGCTGCTGCTGCAGAGAGAAGCGCTCGGCCTCTTGGTCTGTTCGTCCTGTTTCGACAGAAACCGGCCGGCTCCTGAGAGAGAGAGAGAGAATATAAACCCGCTCAAACCTGTTTGTGTTTTTAATCTGTCATGTATTTATGACTCACTAAAACCCGTCACAGACGTGTATTTATGTCCGACTCAGCGAAATGTGACTTCATGCACAATCTTCTATCTGATAATATTATTTAAAACTTTAGTTCAATGCAACTTTTATGAATTACTGCGGACACTGAGATCAACAACCCGGTGCTGGAAGAGCTTCAAACAGCTGGTTGATAAGAGGCGGCGGGTCTCTACCTGGCTACTGGACGTCCAGTTTGCTCGACCCGATGCTGTGGATGAGCTGAGAGGATTCAGAGGCGGCGCTGTACGCTTCAATCAGCAGGTTCTTGTTGAGGTCGCCGACCCCGCTGCCGGCCTGCAGTTTGGGGTAAGCGGGCGTCTCGCCGACCTGTTGCTGTCCTCGGCCGTGGGCCTCCAGGTCCATCAGGTGCTCCAGGGTGCAGCCCTCCGTCCCCTCTGTCAGCGGGGAAAACTCATGAGCGCTGGGCTGCTCGTCCCTGGACACTGGACTGATGGAGACAGATGGAGAACTTCAAGACACAATGATGACAGAGACAGGATATCTCATTAATTCATTTTACACACAGGTTTTTTTATGAAGAGATGTTCAACATGAGATCGGGATGAAAGCTGTCTCCATGTTTGTGTATTCTTTTTTAGAAATTCTTCCTTCATCTCAGAAACCCGAAACACAACTTTGTCTGTTTGGTGAGCAGGCGGCAACCTCCGGTTCTGACAAGGGAAGCCGATGCTTCAAGTGTTAAAGCTGCATTCTCTCTAGTGTCCACCAGGGGGCGACTCCTCTGGTTGTATAGCAGTCTATGAGAAAATGACTCTACTTCTCTCTTGATTTATTACCTCAG
>NW_022280288.1:69147-71639 GCF_004355925.1 Anarrhichthys ocellatus
CCTCCTCAGTCCATATATGGTCACTTCCTGTTCACTGGTTGCAAAAAGTCAAGATAGTGACGGACAAAACGCAGAACTCAAAGCTTCTAAACTTCAGTCCACAAACCAACGGGTGACGTCACATGACTACGTCCGCTTCTTACATTCAGTCTGAGGTCGATCTCCATAGACCTCGATGTTAAAACGACCAACTTAACAGCAGAAATAAACATGTTTACAGCCTGGTTCAATGAAAGGTGTTGCTCTCTATAGCTAATGTCTGTGTTTATGACAACAGTAGGGAGGATGAGTTTATATATAACTCACCCGTTTGAATTATACTAAGGATCAAAATTCGGCATAATTGAGGGCGTGGCCTCTGTGAATGCCAGATACCATGATGACTTTAGCAGTAGAGCAGCTGCTCCTGTCCACAGCAGAACATTACTTTGCTCCAGTGCTGGTACTCCATCTACTGTAGTACTACACTGTAGTACTACACTGACTAAGTAGAAGTACCTCAAACTACCACACTTCGAAACATGTCTACTGTCCCTTTAATGTGAAATAAATGTATTAATGTTGAAATGATGCACATAACACCTTAATTTAAAGGATTCAATCAAGAAAAAAAACAAAGAAAACAAAACTCAATGTAAGAAATAAGACATTTACAGATTGTAAAATTGTTTAAATCTGGACTTGCATTGTCATTGATTGTTGTTCTCTTCTACTTAGTATTTATTATTTATTTGGTTTAGTTTGGTTTGGTTTTTGGGTCACTTAGTTTTGTGTCACTTAGTTATTTTTAGTCATTTATTGTCTGGAAGATGAAAGAAACATTTATATATATAAAGTTTATATATATACTGATGAATAAAAGACCTTTAAAAGAAGGTTTTAATACTAGTTTAGGGCACCAAAACATTGACTGAGATCTATTGATATTGTTGTAATATATGTTGTTCTGTCAGGTTGCACACATTTACCTCATGGTGGTTGGTTGTGATGGTTTCCTGAGACATATTGAAAGGTTTTTGTGTCTGTGTGTGTGTGTGTGTGTGTGTGTGTGTTTGTGTGTGTGTGTGTGTGTGTGTGTGTGTGTGAGTATTGGGCAGGAGGTTAGACTCAGTGTCTAGTATCTATTTAAGTCTGCTGCAGAAATAAACCAGCCCAACTCTTCATGTTTCAGTTGAATGCACACAAGTGGTCGGCTGACAGGAAGTCGTTAGAGCTCCGGCATTAATTACTTGTTTCTCCCTCAAACTCTGGTTCGTCCCAACAACAACAACAGGAAACTCGGTTATGGATCGACACGATTAATTCAGACAGAGAGAAAGAGGGAGAGGGAGAGAGAGAGAGAGATGATGACCGGTGGAAAAGATGATCCGGTTTAAGTGTGAACTACAGAGTGATGAAGAGGTGAGAGGAAGCGTAACGATGTGGAGGTTATGCTGCATTCATGTCTATTCATAAATGAGTTGACACCTGCGGTGATGATTCAGTATTGTTTATTATAACGATGTTGAACGATCATAATCTTTTTACAATAATGTCAAACTAACTGTGAGTACAGTTTTAATTATTGGTTAATGCGTGATAATGGAACACATTTTTAATATTTCATATGGGATTATACAAACATTTTTGTGATATATATATTCTGTATATTGATAACTGAACACATTTGTATGATAATTGTTATGATTTTTATATTATGTGGCAGCAAAGGTCACAAACATGAACTCGTTTACATTATAAATGTATCAAGTAAAGAAGCGGGTGGAGTTGGTTTCAGGTGCTTTAACAAACAGGGCTGAGTATTAATATGTATTTTAGTATTAATTATATGAAGTCAGAGGTCCGATCATGAGTCTGGTTTACTTCCTTTAGAAGGAAGTCTGCACTTCATAACATCTGTTATTCTGACCTGCTTTTGCTTCCCGCTCACGTTCTGGCATTTGTTTATTGTTTCTAGTTTATTTATTGTATATTTTCATTTAGTCTATTTAGTATAAATGTATGAATAAAGAAGCTTCTCGACGCTACAGTCTGAACATTTAACATAACTTCCGTGTCAGTGGGTGCTCCTGTTGCCTCACTTCCTCTAATGTGTAGTGAATGCATCGTTAGCGCGCCGCGACCTCTGACCTTCTCTGCCTCCTGCTGCTGCCGTCTCTTCTCCCCGGCAGCCGCCCTGCGCTGCTGCTCCTTCCTCTTCTGCACCTCCATCTTCCTCCCTCGCTCCTCAGCGGAGCGATCCAGCTGCTGCTGAGCGCGGCGGTCTTTATCCCGCAGCACCTCCGGCATCTCTGAGCACACGGGAGGTGGTACGTTAGTCTCCTATATGTCTTTTTCAGGGACATTTTCTACTTTTTCTACACTGAATTTCAGAGCTAAATGTAGTGCAGTATAAAGTATAATATGTACCTCTGAGATGTAGTACAGTATAAAGTACAACATGTACCTCTGAGATGTAGTACAGTATAAAGTACAACATGTACCTCTGAGAT
>NW_022280288.1:71649-90191 GCF_004355925.1 Anarrhichthys ocellatus
CCTCTGAGATGTAGTACAGTATAAAGTACAACATGTACCTCTGAGATTTAGAGGAAAGATGTACACGATGGAAATACTCAAGTAAAGTACCTCAAATGTTTTCTGAAGTACTTCAGTTAATGTACTTTGTAATGACAGAGTAATTAGAGGGCGGAGCCAGCTGTGACTCACCTTGATGATGAAGACAGTGGCAGCACATTTAAAGTGTAACATAATGAGGTGTTTTACCTGGAGGGCTGCTGTGATTGGTTGGTGACCGAGCAGGAGACGCACTCCTACTGGTCATCAGCGGTGCAGGGGGAGGGGCCAGCGCTGTGTATTTTTGGGGAGAAAACAGTCAGACATGATTAATGTATTTATACTTCTTAAAGCAGCCATGAACACATCTGTGCACACACACACACACATATATTAGATATGCAAAAGAGCATCTAAAAGAACATTTAGTCATATGATGTTGGATATTAAAAAATAACGCCGTATGCTGTACAAGACCAAGACTGTATATTGCAAAATGTACTCACCAGACCATTATATTTATTTATATATAATTCAGAAAGGCTACTATAAACTGTATTGAATGCAGCAATGATGTATATACGATGTAAAGGCTTCATATGCACACAATGTGAATGACGTACTGCAGCAACAATGACAGATCAATGCAAATATTTATTTAAAAAAATAGGATGCTCGATGCTTTCCCATTTTAGAGGTGACATCATTATTTTAAATGCAAAGTACAAAGGATGACATAACGTTGCTTCATTTCAATCTATATTAGTTCAGTGTTATCAGGAAGTCATCTGGTTAAAACTAGGTGTGTACATCTGCAGTACAAGTACATTAAAACACCCATTTTGTGTACATTTAATGGTATATAAGCGAACAAAAGGTATCTCTTCCTCACCTGTCATCTCGGTGCAGCTAGGGGCCACTTCGGTCATTTCAGACGACGAGGATGATGCTCATCAGACGGACCTGACACGAGCCAGAGAGCCGTTAAGAAAGAAGAGCCGCACAGGAGAGCTCCGGTGCTCCGCAGTGACTCAGGGAAAAAAGGACGGAGGACAATATGATGCTAGGAGAGAGGAGAGAGGAGAGAGGAGACGGAGAGGGGAGGAGGGGGAGGAGGTGGAGGACCATATGCCTTCACAGCTAGCTTAAAAGATGATGTAGCTACGTTTTAAAAACAAGTATAACTGACAATCAATGGCGGAGAAGAAGAAGAAACAGTTGGGGTCTACTTTTTCCCTACCTAAAAAACATACCGTTTGACAGAAAAAAAATAGAACTATTATTATTGGGATGTGAATGTTTCTCTTGCCACCCCCCCAAAAAAAAACAATGAAAGATTTAAACATGGAGAATGCATTAAATTAATGTGGAATTATGTCGTCGCGGTCCCGTAAATGTTGTCTGCCTACAAACAAACCTGTGAACCGCTTCACACACAGTTGGCTTATTTGCATATTAATGCGCCAAAAAAATGTATGTACCACTCACGCCCGTTATGCGTCGCCTAGCAACCAGCTGCTCAAGTCTGTCTCTCTGTCTGTCTGTCTCTGTGTCTGTCTGTCTCTGTGTATGTCTGTCTCTGTGTGTCTCTGTCTGTCTGTCTGTCTCTGTGTGTCTCTGTCTGTCTGTCTGTCTCTGTGTGTCTCTCTGTCTGTCTCTGTGTGTCTCTCTGTCTGTCTCTCTGTCTCTGTCTGTCTCTGTGTGTCTGTCTGTCTGTCTCTGTCTGTCTCTCTGTCTCTGTCTGTCTCTGTGTGTCTGTCTGTCTGTCTCTGTGTGTCTGTCTGTCTGTCTCTGTCTGTCTCTCTGTCTGTCTACCTGTCTGTCTGTCTCTCTGTGTGTGTCTCTGTCTGTCTCTCTGTGTGTCTCTGTCTGTCTCTCTACCTGTCTGTCTGTCTCTCTCATGCCCAGTCACGTGCCTTGATTAGGCGCCGCCCCTTTGGATCGTGACGGAGCGCACGTGCCAGGCACATGCGAACCCCCCCAGCGACTGAGTTACGTCATATTTAAAAAACAAACCGAGGCTCAGGCTGCTGTTGACGTGCAATATGGGTCACACACACACACACACACACACACACACACACACACACACAGCCAAGTCAAATGGAAGCTCTAAAAATAACTAAGTATTTGTTATTATTAATGGAAACCATCAGGAAAAGGGTCAGTGCTGAAAAATCCCTTATGTTTATATAGATTATATAGATTAATACTTATCACTACTTTGTCTATTTGTGTCTGTAGATTTTCTCCTCAATTCACCAAATGTTACCATCAGATAATGAATCATTTGCATATTTAAACATAACATTACAGAGGTCTTGTAATACTAAAAAATCATTGTCTTAATGTCAGGAATGAACTGGTGAAGTTTCACATTGATATCTTTTATTTTTCAGAGGGCGTCTCCCTTAAATATAAAAATAAATAAATTTATTTAAAAATAAATATAAAAACAGTATTAATTAATACATAAGAAATTTATATGAAAATACATATATATCATATTTCATTCCATTATAGGAGAAGAGAAAGTGAAAAGCACACAGAAACAAACGGACCAGAGATTGGGGATGCAGAGCTTTGCTCAAGGGCACATCAGCTCATGTTTGTGTGTCTTCCCTCTGAAGACAGAAATAGCATCAGGACGGACATCAGGAGGGACATATTGTCCTCAGTCAACACGGACGCTGTCGGCCTCGAACTCTGGAGGTTGTGAGGTCGCTCCATCAGAAACATGACCCTCTTCAGCTCGATGTCGCCGCCTTCAGACCGGCGCAGGAAGCTGCGTGTAGCGCGCCTAAAAACCACCACGCCAGCTCAGTGGAGTTAAGATCTTTATTGGAAACCCAGCCTTCTTAAACATCATGGTACATTTGTTTTTTCTATTAGTTCAGAGTTACAGCGACGGGCCCCATGTGGTCTAGAGCGGTGGTTCCCAAACTGAGGTGCAGGGGCCCCATCAGGGAACATAAGGGGACCAGAGAGGTGAGGAGGAAACAAACAACTTTATACCTGGTATATGTGGTAAATGTGATGTGAAATTTGCCATTTTTGTTGTTAGAAGCAAAAAAAAAAAAAAAAAAAAAGTTTTAAAAAAAGGTGAAAATCTAGCAATACATGCAGACATTGCCCCTGAATATGATGCTGTGATCAGCCTACTGTTGATCCTCCAACACACCGTGGTTCTAAAGCAGCGTCTCACTTTGCAGTCATGTCAACAAGAAACTCAAAAGGTTCTGTGTCCTTTCTTTCCTCCTCTCTTGAACTCCTCAAAAAAAAAAACAACAAAGACGTCTACTGGTGGTTAGACTGGAATAGATTGAAACGTATTGACTGGACTGGACTGGCATAGGCTGATCTTAATAAAAAATAATCGTCATCGCTGCGGCCTATCGGCTCAAAATATTCCAACGGGAGCGTCTCTTAGTAAAATCACACGTTCATCCTCCAGGAGCGGGTCTTTAGATCTGGAACACAGAGAAAACAGGATTATTATATAACTTCTATTCTGCTTCAGTCCAGACAACGTTTAGTTTGTCAGAACTTCTTTTAAAAGACAAGTTCATCTCTTAAAGTAAGCTTCATAAAAGTACTATAATAGACACCCAAGAAGAGCTAATTATGAAATAAAAAAGGCGCTTACATCATCAATGTCTTCATCATCGTCGCCAATGTCATCAAACTGGATGTCTTCATCGTCTCCGGGCCCGAAGGTGTCCGTCTCGTTGATTTTGGCTGCGAGAAGGAAGACGGAGGAGGCGATTGTCAGAAAAGGAAATACTATATACATACTATATACTACATAATGTTTCCACTACACAGTGAGGCTCTCTGCCGTTTAAAAGTCAGATACTTCACAGGTTTCACTTTCCTTTACGCATAAATTAAGGAAGTAAACAATAGCAGTCTGGTGATCAAGCTTCAGACACACTTTACCTCGGTTTCCTCTATAAATATAAGCACTATGAATATAAGCACTATGAATATAAGCACTATGAATATAAGCACTATAAACACTGCGTTGGTTTGACTCACCGTGCTCGGGCAGCTCTCCGTACGCTTTCAAACTGCGAGCCTCGTCTGCGTTGTACTTGAGGATGACGTCGGCTTTGTTGTCCTGAAACACAAGTCGAGGAGTTTTAGTGTTCGGCTTAAACTTGTTGCTGTTTTAGTGATAAAAATGAGCAAATAAATGAGATTTAAATGACGTAGAACTGTCAACAAGTTGGGTCAGCTGAAGATGAGTGTACCAACACCATGTTACACAGGTGAAAGACTGGGGTAAAATAATATTTAAATGTACAGGGATTATTAAAATGATAATCCTCAATATATTTTAGTCTTGGGCTTTTATTGTGAAAGGTAACAGAAGGAGTAAAGCTGTATGTGTTGCTGTTAAAGAGCGTCTTTTCCTAAATGACTAAATAACAGAAAGTACTTTGTGGCTGTTTGTGTTGTGATGCTCTGCTTACATTAAATATTTATATTTTTCATGTATTTCGCTCCTCTCGTCTGCGCAATGCATGATGGGACGTACTGCTCGGTTAGTGACCATCGGTTTGTACACTACTTTTCCCGCAATGCATTGTGGGATACTTTTGAGTCCGATGTACATTCAGAACAGCGCTACAAAACGGTGAACTCACTACACGGAGAGAAGCAAGTGATTTAGAACACAACGAGTCCAATAAATTCAAGACATTTGTTCTTATTTCTTTCATTTCAGAGCTCAGAAAGCCTAAAAAAGATGGCTGCTACAGAAACACGTCTGATCAACACACACCTGGTAATCTCTCAGCCCCACCAGGATGATGTCCGACGTGTTAATCCAAACCTACCGGGGGGACGACACAAAACAGAGTGTCATACAGCAACACACTGCACTTTGTGACACACACATACAATTGAGAACACGCCGACTCAGCATTACGTCGGGAGGTTTTCCTGTCGGAGGACGGTCGGGATGTTTCTACCTTTTTCCGGAGTTTTCCTCTAATGTGGCAAAGCCGCTTGGTTCCGTCGAAGCACATGGCCTCCAGACGTCCGTTACCCAGCATCTTAATCACCTGAGCGTATTCTGAAAGAGGAGAGAGGAGACGAGGGTTAATCCCAGGAGAGAGGAGACGTTCACATCACACTGTTGTTTCTGTTTCACCGAGACATCACGAGGAGGTCCTTACAGATAAAAAAAGAAGCCAAATATATGAAATAAAATACATATATAAATAGTTAATAACAAGGTTGTCCTGGTGTGTTTAATAGAGTCCTGCCTCAGTTGAAATAAAACACATTAATGTCTTAAATTATTACAGTTTTATGAAATATATTATACGCTTTAGTGGCATTGAATATAACTTAAAACATTATTAGTGTTATTGGGGCAACGCTCGAGTGTCTGACAACTTATAAACCTTTTCTGTGACTGATTTAATAGAAAAGTGCAGGATGAAGGTTCTACTGTTGTATTTGTACAACTCAACAAAGGTATTAGTACAACAGTGAAGGAAGAGAAGGAGAGATTTTTGCATGAAACAAGCAAAAAGAGTACGCTTTAAATAAAAATACATATTTAGTCACATGACCAGCTGGACATCTTTAGGCTTTTTGGGTGTTTGTTGTTTTTATTATCTGCTCTGGCTTTTCAAATTTTTTGTACACAGACATGGTAGTAATAATAACAGCCCAAATATATGTAAAATTGCATATTTCTTATTAGAATATCTCCCACAAAGCCAGAGAAACATGCTCATGTCATCAGCTCACCGAACAAACTGCATTGACTAAATTAATTACACATATTGTGAGATTTTATTATTCATCTCATTTGCTACAACCTGCTGAATTTACCTCTATCAACTATTAGCCAAATCATTGTTTTATTCAACTATTGACTGATTGAGTGTTAAAACTTTATGTACTCGTGAAGATGCATCTGCCTTTCACAGATTTCTCGTGTAAATTACTGATCAGAATGATTTGATCAGCTAACAGGCATACCAAAGAGTTACTTCAGTTACTCGCTCCAGAGAACACATGGATCTTTAGTGAACCGTCTTTGGTTAAACTTTTCTCTTCTGACCCCCAGACCACCTGAAACCAGAACCTGAACCAGAACTCACCCTGTCCGTCCTCTTTGAACACCAGCTCTCTCTTCTCAGACTCATTCTCGTTCTTTCCACGTCGCCGATTCTTTCCTCCCTTTCCTGTAAACACAGACAGGAACTCATCAATTAATGTCTATTCATTCAGAGTTAACGGCGTTCATCAGTCAGCTCAGAGTTCCAGTTAAGTTTACTTCTTGCTGTGACAGTTTTTACACACTTCCTCCACAGATAAACAGTAAATACTCATCAACACAACATTCAATTAAATTCCAACGAGCAATGGTTAAATGTAAACAAGGATATTTACTCAAGTACTGTAATTAACTACACATTTATATATCTATCTATATAAATACTATCAACAACAGGAGCTAACGTGTAAGTTACCTGCTAGTTTGCTAATCTAAGTGACATTTATAGAGACGTTACGTCCAAATTAGATCTTTAAAATGATTGTAATAACCTGGCTACTTTATGTTATCAGAGATTAATTTAGGAAAAATCTGAAGTCACGAGCCACATCCAGGGTCGGGTTTAAACAGCAACTAGCTTAGTTAGCTGGGTCAGCTAGTAGCAACTAGCTAGTTAGCTGTGTCAGCTAGTGACGGCATTAAACTACCATGTATGTTAGCTAGCTGCTAGCCTAGCAGGCGCAAAGTGTTTAAAAACATTAACTAGCCGAAACGAACTTTATTATTATCTCAGCCGAATTCATACTTAGTGAAGAGGCTACACGTAGGCACAGCTGACGGGTGAGTAAAATACGTTTAATTTGTGTTAATAAAGGATAAATTAAAAAATCCGAGATGCTAACTAGCGTTAGCTTGTCGGTGTCACGTTTCACTGCGTGTGTCTGAGCGGCGGACTCGACAGACAATTAAACAACACTGAAAACACACGTGCTCCTCCGTCTCTTACCTTTATTCTTGGGCATATTCTTTCACGCCTCGGTCACGTTAATCCCGCTCGGTAGAAACGACTCACGGTTAAACAATAACTGTACAACAGTCAGATCTAAACTGACTGAACGGCACGAGAAACTAGCTGGTCACCGTTTGATACGCTCCGCCGGTTTGCGCATGCGCCTGCCAAGGCATTCTTCTTCTTCTGGTTTTACGGTGGTTGGCATCCATCTTATTGGTGCATTACCGCCACTTTCTGCTCCGGAGTGTGGATCAGACAATAGACTTACAATATTTACCCCCAAAAAAACACAGCAGGTCTGGAGTATAAAGAATAAAACCAATGTGGCTGAGGTGGCGACCTTCAATATACAGCAACTGGAACTTTTTTTTTTTTTGCTGGCAGAAAAAAAGTTGAAAAAAAATAATAATAATCATTTGTTTCCGCCAGCAAAACAAAATTAAATCTTTTTTTTTTTTTGGCTGGTGGAAATGGGCTTCTAGAATTTATTTTATTTTATTTTATTTTATTTTATTTTATTTTATTTTATTTTATTTTATTTTATTTTATTTTATTTTATTTTATTTTATTTTATTTATTTTATACTATAAGTAAAAGACATCGTGATCAACACTCCACACCAGTTGGTAGCGGTAATATACCAATTCATTGTTTGCCAACCGCCAATAAACCTCAAAGAAGAAGAAGAAGTAGTTCGCAGAGTGAGTGCAGCGCTGTACTCCTCCGCGCCACCAGGGGGCGGAAGTGGCTCCGGTTCATTGTTTGTGTGTTTATTTCCCCCAGAAAGAAAACAGACATTTTGGGGTTAGCTGAGGCACTGATCGAGACCTCCTCCTGCTAAACTATCCTCTCCTTCACAACATTTACACGTGCGTTTCAACTCTCTGTCGTTACCGATAAATAATTATAAAGTTAAAGAATATAGTTATTTACGGTGGGAAACTCGTGGTCACACGTTAGCCACCTGGTTGCTAAGTGCTAAGCTAGCTGCAGTGTTTGTAGCTCACCAGCTTCACCGAGGTTTGGCTGTGATGGCTGACTTCAGCAGCTGGGTCACGGTGAGTTTGTTTATGTATTTAAAACATGGAGATAAGTGTTGTCTTCTTCTCTCTGGACTAAAACATAAAGTTATATGTTAACGTCTTGTTGTAACACAGTAGTAGAGCTGAGAGGTAACTAAGTGTGTACTTAAGTACACATTTGAGGTACTTGTACTTTTCATGCTACTTTCTGCTCTACATCTCAGAGGGGAATGTTGTACTTTTTACTTCACTAAATATATCTGAAAGCTTTAGTTGTATATAATGGTTATATTATATATCGTTATCATTAATAACTCTCCTATTATTACTACTCTTCTTCCTCCTCGTATGTATATATATATATATATTATTGATAAACATAAATCAACTCATGAATTATGATTTAATATTATA
Organism: Anarrhichthys ocellatus; assembly: GCF_004355925.1. Taxonomy (NCBI): domain Eukaryota; kingdom Metazoa; phylum Chordata; class Actinopteri; order Perciformes; family Anarhichadidae; genus Anarrhichthys; species Anarrhichthys ocellatus. Next base: position 80,135 of record NW_022280288.1, read on the forward strand.
ATTAAACTACCCAGCAGTATATGAAGTAATTAAAATCAGCTCCACTGTTACCAGCTGCTACATTAAAATGCACATTCATGCGTCAATAATTATAATACATTATTCTGAATAATGAGTACTATAATCTTTAGTACTTCAACTATGTTTTGATGCTGATACTTTTGTACTTTTTATCAAGTAAACATTTTAATTGTAGTATTTCTACACTGATATATGCATATCTGAGTACTGTATCATAATGTTTTTAATGATATTAATCAGAATTTCCCTTTTTAAGCAAAGACATTTGAAACAGACAAACATCACAACAATACAAAAAACATAAAATAGTACCAACAAACATTAAACTCTGTTCTTCTCGCGTTCAGCCGTTGGCTGACGGCCCGGCGGTCCGAGTCGTGTCTGCAGGGAAAGCGTCGTCGTCCTCCATCAGGCCGGGAAACGGAAGCTGGGGCGCCGCCGGCGGGATGGACCAGATAACCGTGGTGAGGATAGACGACACGCACATCGCCGAGGAGCGGTCGGTGAAAGCTACGGCGGCAGCATGCTACGAGGTGGAGTACTCGATGCCCACCGAGGAGGAGGAGGCGGAAGAAGAGGAGGACGGCGTTTACGTCATCGAGTATTCAAATCCCGAAGAAGAGGGCGAGAGCTACCAGTTCATGATGTCCGTGGACCGGTCGCTCCCGGCGCTCAAACATCCCGCGGTGAGCGAGAATGCAACGGCTCCTCCTCTTCCTCCTTCTCCTCTTGCCAAACTGTCCCAGAGGCCGAGGCAGAAGAGGAAGCCGACGGCTGAGGAGGAGGCGAGGAGGAGGAAGCAGCAGCAGCAGTTCGTGAGCAACAAGTGTGTGCTGGAGCTCGGCGAGGACTACCGGGACGCCATGGACATGAGCTCGGACAGAGAGCAGCTGGTGTGCACGCTATGCCCGCCGCCTGGCCGCTCCTTCAAGAGGGCCTCCGGTCTGGCCGTCCACCTGAAACACATGCACCTCCTGGAGGGGAACAAGAAGTTCTTCTGCACGACCTGCAAGCAGCCAGTCCGCACGCAGATCGAGCTGGACGCCCACACCAAGAGGCACGCCAACCAGAGCGCCGTGTTCTCCTGCCTCCTCTGCCCGGAGACGGCGGGGTACAGAGGGTCCCGGCAGGGTCTGAGGAGACACCTGGAGCAGGAACACCCGGGCGTCGTCCCGCGCTGCCACGTCTGCAACAAGGGCTTCACCTCGCTGGTGTCCTACCTGGCCGACCAGTTCCGGCACGTCGGCGTGTCGCCCTACTTCTGCGCCCGTTGTCAGATCTACGAGATGACGGAGAGGGGGCTGAACGTGCACATCAGGAACCACGACAAGAAGAAGAAGGAGCTGCAGCAGCAGGAGTCATCGACTGGGAACCTCCCGCTGACGTTTGGAGGAGGAGCCAACGCCGACAACTCGGCCACAGACGACTCCGACTTCTGACACGCTTTGTTTTTAGGATGGACGCAGCGAGCCTCCTCTTTGTCACACCCGTCTGACATTTATGCATCTTCGGCTGCTCTGAACTGAACTTCTCATTTCTAGATTGGCCTCAAGTCGTTTGTAACTTGTACAGTTTGATGGATTCTTCTGTTCACGGTGTTCTCGGATACTTCTTTTCACAACCCGGTCTTTAAAGGAAGAGTTCGATATTTCAGATCTCCGTTTATGAGTCACATAATAAGATCAACACCACTCTCAGATACTTACTTATGTTGATGTATTACCAGAAAATAGTAAAAACTTTGTCTTAAAATGTTTTGTTTTTACGAGCAGCAGGTGAGAAGATATTCAGTTTATAACAAACCGCTAAATTAAAGCTGAATCCAGATGTTTGGGATGTTTTGGTTGAAATGCTCGAATGTAAAATAAGACCCAGGTTGTAAAAGAAGTGGGTGTTAACACTGTATTTGTTCTTCTTCGTTGGTGTCTGAGTCGATGCATGCGTGTGTAAATATTTACTCAGCTGAGGGAGTAACTCATCCTGCTGCTTCTCCAAACACTTTATTCTGACTTCCTGTCCACGGCCGTCCTCACTCAACACGTTTCATGTAATATGAATATTATTAAGGATCATCAGCCTCCATTAAGTGGTTAAATGTGGAGGGGGGGGAACAAAAATGGACGCCAAAGTCGCCCTTTTTAAAGTTTGAATGAGTTTTATTTTTAACGTTTTAAAGCATCAATCAGTGAACATGTAACGATGTGGTGCGTTCAGGGGCTCCTGGGAAACTCTGATGTCTGGGTTTTTATTTTCAAAGCAACAGAACTCATAACTTTGATGCTTCCTGCAGTCAGACTTTAGACGTTTGATGCTTTTTATAAACCATATGTTGTAATTAGTCCTCGATTCTCACTGCAGCGACACAAAGACGACTTCAAATAAGAGCTAATCATTGTGAGGATTTAAATGATTAAAAAAAGAACGTTTATGATTTGCAGTAAACTGGATAGAGAATAAAACACGTGATGATCAGGTGATTGTATCTTTCTTTTTGCACGTAAACATTTTCTCTTAAATTGTCGTCTTTTCCTTCTGGAGGTTGTTGAAACTGTTCCGGAGCTTTCGATCGGATCACATGGTCTTCAGTTCACTCAACGACAGCTGGACAAACTCCGCCCACTGAAGAAGATCATGTGACGTGATCGAAAGCTCCAGAACATCAACAGACAATAAACTTTAGTGAGATTATTTTGTCAAATCCTAAAATCTAAATCTGATGTAAAAAGTTTACTCAGAAAATATTTAGAAGTTTGATTAAATAATTTAAATCTACATTTAAATATATTTTCAAATGTTTGAAAGATAATTTAAGTTTATGAAGTAAAAATACCAAAAGTTTGAAGATACCACTTTAGATTGAAAGTGATTTTAAAATGAATTAAAAAATACAAATTTAATTATTAAATAACGATGAAAATAAACATTTTGTCCGGTGACGTCGGTGAGAACTTGTGACTCAATTTCTTACAATTTCAGTGATTTTTCTTTCTCAGATTGTTTCATTTGAAGGATTTTTTAAAGGTGAATGTTTCCAGTATTTCCCCCCAAAAAAACGAATTATTTTATTTTTACAGTTTTGTGTAACAGAAATATAAATGTTTCTTCTCCCCGACATCATCTTCTGACCCTCAGATTTACATTTGGACCCCATTCGGGGCCTCAACCCACAGATTTGGCACCATTGAGGTCTCGTGTTTAAAAACACTAAAATAAACTACGTTTGGTGCCGAAACACGAGATGAAAATATTATGAAATCTTTGTAACGTATTTTGTTCTTTGTTGTAGAGATTTAATTTCTTTGTGTGTTTTTAATATTCTGACATCATTAAAGAGGGAAATACCACAGATTTATGTTTGTGTTGTTTTACTCACCAGTATTCAGGTTTAATACTGAATATATATATTTATATATTCATACTGAGGTCTTCTGGACTGTTTGATAAAGAAACATTAAAGAAAGTTTACATTTTAATCTAAAAACGGCTCATTTTTGTTGTTTCTATGATGCTGAAATATCTCTTCCCTCATCAGTCTACAGTCAAAAACCTAAAATATCAAATTCATAAAGTATTCAGATCTTTAACTCCGGCAGAGATTAAAGTATCGAGTCTTCTCGGTTGTTGCACACCTGGATCTGGAGGGTCTCTGGTCTCAGGTCTCTGGTCTCTCACTGAGGAGACGTCTGGACACCAAAGACGAGGTACATGTACTTTACTTGAGTATTTAAAGTTTCTGATACTTTATACTACATATTGTACTTTTTACTGCACTACTTTTTTAAAAATATATATTTATTTGAAATATTTAGTTTAAGGTTACTTTGCAGATTCAGATTATTAAAACTAAATACGTATATTCAACTAATCAATGAAGTATTAATATAGATAAAACCACCCAGCAGTATTTAAATACATTTAAAATCACCAGTTGTGATATTAAATTATTAACAATGCATCAATCATAATTCAGCATACTTTTACTTTTGGCACTTTAAGTATATTTTGAAGCTAATACTTTCTACTTTCACTAAAGAAAAGAGTATTTCTACACCGCGGCTACTTTTACTTCAGTAAAATATCAGAGTACTTCTGTCTTTATTAAACACAACTTTATATTCTTTTGAGGTGAAGCTTTGTGCGAGAAAACGACAATAAAAACTTAATTTAAATAAATCTTTTCGTGACCTTTTATAAAGTGTTGAATGAGAGTCGAGATGACGTCATCAGCTGATTATCGTTTTATTGTTTTTAATAGAAAGTCCAACTCTCACTGCAGGTACAAAAACAGAGAGCTGGTGTAGCAGCAGGCTGAACGCTGACAGGGTCAGAGAAGAGAAGAAGAAGAAGAAGAAGAAAGCTATTCCCCAGTTCATAATTACAGAAAAACAAAAATCCTTTTACATTCCTTTATCCCAGAGCTGTACATCGACAGACGAGGAGAACATTGATAGATATATTTCATATTATATAAAAACAAATAAAATCTCAGAGCAGTGAAACTCGTTTCCCTTTTGGTTGACGGACGTTCAGACGACAGGAGGACGTTGGTAATAATCACAGGTTTTAGTTTCTCTGATTGTCTTCAGCTCAGGATGAACCAGGAGAGAGGAGCCGAAACACACAAAGCTTCATTTAAACAACACGGACGTTGTGGAATTAAAGGGCCAGTTCACCCAAAACTAAGCTTCACTACGCAGGTATTTCATTGGCTTCAGTTGTTGGGAACATTTAGAATAATAATTAAGGAGGAGTTTTATTAGTTGAATGAAAGACGCCGTTGCATTATGGGGGATGTAGTATCTAAAGGTCAGAATGCCTCCGCCGACTTTAACCCAAACTCGCATGAATGAATCAGAGGAGTTTCCTGTTAAGAGGACACATGTTGGTGAACTGACCCTTTAATTCTTGAGTAACACTCAACAGCAGTGTTGAAGCCTGACTACAGCCGTGGTGTTTGTTAAATGTGTGTTTTCTCTGCTACACTTTGAGTTTAAAGGGTTTTGCTCACAGAGGATCAGGAAGAGTTTGACTCCAAAACGCCAAATGAAACGAGTCGTTTGTGACAAAGAGAGGAAACGGATCGACGTGTTTGAAGCGTAACTCTTCTGCACGTCTGACGAACGCCTCCTCGTGTGCTGCTCACCTTCCTCACACCTGTGTGCTGCTCACCTTCCTCACACCTGTGTGCTGCTCACCTTCCTCACACCTGTGTGCTCATCTTTTATCCTATGTACACCTCTCTCCTCCTGGATACACACACACTCGCACACACACACACACACACACACACACACACACACATATACATTTATATATATATATATATATATATATATAAAAATGCATTGTCTTGATTCATAGAAACCTGAGTTGCTCGTACATGAATATATATATTTACAGTTCAGCTGCATTCAGAGACGGTTTGTTTGTGGAAGCAGAGAAGCTCAGCGGGGAACATGACGGGATCCCTTAAAGAGACGTTTCCTCGTGTGCTCGTTGTGCAAAATGTCTCCGTCTCCTCGAGTTAAAGCCGCTTTCATAGACGTTTCATTTACACTTACTGACGCGTATTAAAGCTGCACAAGGCTCATAAAACACTACTTATTGTTTCATCGTCTTTAGATCCTCAGAGGTGGAACGGAGCCAAGTACACTTTGACGTACTCGTACTTTACTCGAGTAGTTCTACTTCTTTATACCACATTTTACTGCATTTATCAGAAAGCTTTAGATGCTTCAGACAATTCATAGAAAATATAAAAAGTGAATTATGATGTATTATTATATACTTAAATAATATGCATTTATAATCAGGTACATTCTGCATAATGAGTACTTATTATTATTTAGTGTACTCATTCATTTTACTGCTACTTTTACTTTGTAGTAAAAGAGTACTTTGTCCACCTCTATGTTTTTTCTTGCATAAATGTACTTCAGTACGCGTACAGTACTGCGAGCGTCAGATTAGAAAGTAAAATAAGCGGAACAAAGATTTCTACGCCGTGTGCAGCTTTAAAAGTAAAAGAAAAAACAGAATAAATCAGAATCGGTTGAGCTTTTGTTCATATTTGAGCTCAGGTTCCTGAAACGTTTCGACGAGTCAACGGGCGAGAAACGAATAAGTGAATTAGTTTCACTTCAGGTAAAAGTATCCAAAGACCACGAGGAAGAAGCGGTGCAGCCGAAGGTTGCTGAAAGAAACGTCTTCTTCTCATTAAATCCCAATAAGAGTTTCAGTCTTTGCTCCGTTTATTCATCTCTGTGACAGACTTCTAAGACTTAAGAGACGAAACATTCAGATTTTTGTTCTTTGTGTTTTTTGCACCTGAATAGTTACACCTGGATTACAGGAAGTCTGCACAAAATGAATTTTCAAAACAAAACGAAGCTCCTGAGACTTTTTCTTTTATCCCAAAAACATAACAATGAGACTAAAAGCTTGTTATCAGCCTGACGTCTCTGCAGAGCAACATTTTGAGGGCTTCTCCGTAGAACCGTGATCTCAGAGGCTACTTGAGGTTTAAATACAGGGTGTACAGTATAATAAGAAGGGTCCTAGCTCTTTAAATGCATACAGTAGATTACCGTGTTCCTATGTTCTGAAGTGAATAAATACAGTACTTTTATTCTCCTGACGGCCGCTCGGTCTATGAGGTCTACGAGGCCGGCGCTGATTGTCCGAAGCGAAGACAGGAACAGGTTTAAGAGTACAGCGCAGGCTGTGGATCAGTGATGCTGGGAGAAATAACCGGCCAATCAGAAGCGTCCGTTGAGGTGCGGGGGGGCAGCGGGCAAGGGGGGCAATCTCTGCGTTCCTATTTGGCGTTAGCGGTTCCATCAGTAGTCTGTCCCAGAGAGAGGAGGAGGAGGAGGAGGAGGAGGAGGAGGAGGAGGTCACAGAGCGGTGGAGGTGATCTTCTTCAGACCCCTCCGCTGGGCCAGAGTGGAGCAGCCCACCGGCTCCAGGACCGGAGGGACGTTCCTGCTGAGGGCCGAGTAGGTGGCGGCCATCGCTCCCTGAGGGGACGAACACCACAGAGCTGAAACTACTGATCCAACAACGAGTCACTACTGACACAATAATGTGTGTGTGTGTGTGTGTGCGTGCGTGTGCGTGCGTGCGTCACCTTGACCAGGTGTGGGGCGTCCTGTCTGTTGAGGGTGTATTTGGGCAGCTGGTCTCGGTGCGTCACCCACGGGTGTCGGAGGACCTGACCCGCCGTCAGCCTCCGGTGGGGGTCCACGTGGAGCATCTTGGACACCAGGTCCTGAGTGGGGTCAGAGGTCACGCGTGAGCTCATTCAACAACAGAAATCTAAAATCTAAAAATATATGAAAGTTACACCTGTTTGATATTTGTTTACTTGTCTTTAGTCGATATCTAATTATGTCTCTCTTCCAGTTTTTTTACAGATTTGTGTATCATAAAGACCCCCCCCCCCCCCGGAAGTTCAACGAGGCAAAGACGACGAAGAGGAAGACCTCCGGTTTGTCTTCTTGCTTCTAGTAGTATACAAGTGTACAAAATAAAGTACAAGTGAAGTGCCTTTGATTTTACTTGAGTAAGATGAATGAGAAAACGTAGCAGGGTTCACTGCAACTGTCTCTTTATTTGTTTTTACACTTCGTTGTTGAACCACAGTGTGTGTGTGTGTGTGTCTGTCTGTGTGCGTGTGTGTGAGTGCGTGTGTGTGTGTGTTCACACCTTGGCCTCTGCAGAGACAGAGTTCCAGTATCCTCCAGTTAGAGAGAACTTCCCGCTGCCGATACGAGCCAAGATCTCCTCCGGCGTGTCCTCCGGTCCGTTAGCGAAGGGAGTGAACCTGAAGGTGACGGGAGAGATTATGACTTTATTATTATTGCTATTATTAACCTCAGTGCGACAGTCTCCAGCAGCAGCACCAGGTTCATTCACAGCATCTCCTGATAACTTATGTCTGATGTTCATAAACTGTGTTTACCCCGTCAGCATCGTGTAGAGCAAGACTCCCAGACTCCAGATGTCACAGGCGGCGTCGTAGCCCTGCTTCTTCAGCACCTGACGCAAACACAGAGAAACGATCACGAGAACAAACTAAACATCTGTCCTCACACGGCTGTGATGAGAACGATAACAGAGCTGAGACACAGAGGTCATTCGTACCTCGGGCGCCACAAAGTTGGCGGTGTAACACGGCGTCATGAGCAGACCGTTCTCCGCTCTCAGCTGTTTGGCGAAACCAAAGTCGCAGATCCGGATGGACTCGGCGTTCCCGCTTTCGTCCACGTAGAGGATGTTACTGGGCTTCAGGTCTCTGTGCACCACCTGCAAGACAGGAAGCAGCTTCAACTTCAGAGACCTCAACATTCCTGCTGGTCAGAGCTGGACTGTGTCCAGACAGACGTCTCGGAGGACGACTGTCTGTGTCTGAAGTGATGCTTTTATTTTGTAGAAAGTGTCTTCACCAACAGATGTTATTTAGTTTAGGACGTGGAGAACAAAACGCTGTTCAAGTGAAAGAGACAAAGATCTTCTGAGCAACAACTAGATGAGAAGAGAAGGAATCAGCATTCAGGAAGCTGAGATTCAAACAGGAACAGCTTCCTGTTTCAATGGCAAGAGTTTCACAATAAAAGCAGCCTAGAACAAGCTGGAACTAACAGGCAACACAACAGAAACAGAAGGTTAGTGTCGAGTTATCTCTACTGGAATATCAGCTGAACTAATCACAGTTCAAACCTCTTCAATCAGAGACCTCTTCATTCTAACAAAACTATTTCCAATATAAATAATAAGTCTGGTGTCTGAATTATACTGTTTTTATCTCCGTTACAATCAGATGTAATTCCACCAATGAGTGCATTAAAGTAATAAAGGATTGTCCTGCGTCTCTCTGTCTTTACGCATCGCCTCATCGTGAACCACTACAGATGGAGATCTCACCCCCTGTACGTGCAGGTACTCCACCGTCTTGGTGATGGTGTAGAGGACGGCGCTGGCTTCTCGCTCCGAGAAGAACTTCTGTCGCAGGATTTTGTCGAGCAGCTCGCCTCCTTTCATCAGCTCCGTCACCAGGAACACCGAGCGGCCGTCGTCGTACACCTACGGGACGGACGAGCAGGTTTTACTCAAACGGTCGACAAAAAAAAAGGTGTGACAGCAGTAAAGAGGATTAAACTTTGTACATAAAACATATTTCTGTCTTTATCATCTTTAGACAAAGAGCTGAATCATCTCTGTAGCAGCCAACAGCATCTTTATTTGAAAGAAGAAAAGCATGAATTGAGTTATAATCGTCTAGCTGAGGGCATTCCCACTCCAGTAATTAAGAGCGAGTCACTGAAACATTCACGTCTTTATTTATCCTCCAGCTACACGGACGAACACACGCTGACCTCGACTGAGTCACGCAGCAGATAGCACATTGGATTTTCAGAATAAGATGCTCAGAGAGAGTTCAGCTTGATGTGACTCACGTCCTTCAGGGTGATGATGTTGGGATGTTGTCCGTATCTCAGCAGGATCTCCACCTCCTCCGTCGGGTCTTTCTTGGACTTGTTGATGATCTGTGGACAACAGTTTGACGTTACACCGGGGTAATGAAGCCTCGGGGACTCTGCGTGGACGTGGTGCTTGTCTTACCTTGACCGCGTACTCCATGCCGGTCCCTTTGTGTATGCCGCGCTTACAGATGGAGTACGAGCCGACGCCGATGTCCTCTTTGATCTCGTAGGCCTCCGAGAACTGAGACGTGCTCCTGTGGAGCTGCTACATGCGGAGACACAAACGTCGAAGCAGACGTTACTAAGAATACTCATTGATTCAGGGGATTGAAACTTCAGACACCATCGCTCAGTTGACCGACCGAAGACCGATCGATCTCTCTGATCCACTGACATCTGGAGGCTTTTATCAGCCTCAGATCTCCTAATGCTTCTCCACTGAGTCCTCCCTCGTCCTGGAAGCCTTTTATCCGGGAGACAAGCTCCGGTTCTAAAGGGGGGGAAGCCTTAAAGCTGCATTCTCTCTAGTGTCCACCAGGGGGCGACTCCTC
>NW_022280289.1:0-7417 GCF_004355925.1 Anarrhichthys ocellatus
ATATTATTTGATTGTACTGAAAATGTATCAAAACTGGATAGGTTTTATAGAATGAAATGATATATGTCACGAATTGATGCAATTATTTTAAAAGGAAATAGTGGACTCGGACACAAAAATATGCATGTCATGTCATTGACCTATATATCTACATAGTGGGTACGGAAAGTATTCAGACCCCTTTAAATTTTTCACTCTTTGTTTCATTGCAGCCATTTGCTAAAATCAAAAAAGTTCATTTTATTTCTCATTAATGTACACTCAGCACCCCATCTTGACAGAAAAAAACAGAAATGTAGAAATTTTTGCAAATTTATTAAAAAAGAAAAACTGAAATATCACATGGTCATAAGTATTCAGACCCTTTGCTCAGTATTGAGTAGAAGCACCCTAAATATACCCTAAAGATACTTCTCTGTACCTGAAGTACATTTAATGTGCTTCACTACAACCTCCAGGACATTTGGTCAAACATGGATGTGTAGTGTGTCTGTTGTAATTTAACCTTTATTGAAGAAAGAACAGAATGCCTGATGATCTTCTTCTGTGGTGGCAGATAGAGTTTAGTGTTGATCATCTGTTCACTGGGTTCCTCTCTAAAGGTGCGTTCACACCAAACATGTTAATCGCGTTACTCGCGGGGGACCATTTGTGGTCATTCGCGTGAATCTCGCATTCGCCCTCGACAAGCCAGAGAGGGGGCGTGGCTTATCGCCCTGGAAGCCGTTCACAACTGTCCGCCATCAACCATGGAAGAAAGAACCTCCATTTCTGCTTCGTACTTGTGGAAGTCCAGATATCAGGAAACTAAACGCCGTCTTGTCTGGTTCATTACAGTCCGGAGGAGCTCCGTGAATTCATGGAGCTGTGTTCACTGTGTCTAGCTGGTTTACTACAGCTGTATCAACACTAAACAAACTGATTTAACTGCAATAAACCGATAAAAGGGACTCCGAAATAACTACGTAATGATGCCGGTTTGTAAAAAGTCTGAATTCATGTTTAGTTAGTTCTCTCCTCAAGACGACAAGCAAACAACTTTTAACATACTTGTTTTCTGAATGTAGCTCGGATCGATTGGTGCTATGCAAAGCTAACATTGTAGCAGCTCCATCGACACTCAGAATGACATCATCTCGGCGTAAATACGTCAGCGTCTCTTTCATTGTTTGTACCGTATGGTTTACACACACACATTTATACACAGTTTGGTCTCTGTTGATCTGAGGTGTTGTAGAGTTCTGGTGAACACAGACGGATACAGTGTTTGTTTCCTGATTGAACAACGACAGGACGTCACTGATGACAGGAGAAGCATCTCAACGCTGATAGGCTATCGCGCCGCAGCGGCACGCCATCTTTTTCGGCGGAGTTGAAAAATTTCACACGCGTTTGAGGCGTTTTGCCGATTGATGCATCAATCGCGCCATCGCAAATTCGCGTCACTCCAGTCTCATCGCGTCTGTGCATAGACTTTGTATGTAATCTACTCGTTTGGTGTGAATGCACCTTAACAATCCTCCTCTTCCTCTGCAGCGACTCTTCATTATGATCAGCTCTGACTGACTGACAGGTGTCAGCTATGATCGGAGGACTCTTCATCTACAACCACAAGGGGGAGGTGTTGATCGCCAGGGTGTACCGCGATGACATCGGGTGAGTCCGAAAGGTCACTGCCCAAGTGCCCACGAGCCAGACAATAAAACTATAAAAACACTCAGTCACACTGAGGCTACTCGCAATGTGTTCAGCGTGTTTGGGTACAGGGGGGATCACGTGTCTGGGTACAGGGTGATCACGTGTCTGGGTACAGGGGGGACCACGTGTCTGGGTACAGGGGGGACCACGTGTTTGGGTACAGGGAGGATCACGTGTCTGGGTACAGGGAGGAGGAGGACGTGTCCGGGTACAGGGAGGACCATGTGTCCGGGTACAGGGGGGACCATGTGTCCGGGTACAGGGGGGACCATGTGTCCGGGTACAGGGGGGACCATGTGTCCGGGTACAGGGGGGACCACGTGTCCGGGTACAGGGGGGACCACGTGTTTGGGTACAGGGAGGAGGACGTGTCCGGGTACAGGGGGGGACCACGTGTTTGGGTACAGGGAGGACCACGTGTTTGGGTACAGGGGGGGACCACGTGTCTGAGTTTGCAGGATGCGGTGGGACAACAGTCTTCCTAAATAAACCGGTCTGATACGTGGGTTGGATTCAGTGACTTTAATGTTGTCCCTTCTCGTCTCAGGAGAAACGCCGTGGACGCGTTCCGAGTTAACGTCATCCACGCCCGGCAGCAGGTCCGCTCTCCGGTCACCAACATCGCCCGGACCAGCTTCTTCCATGTCGAGCGCTCCAACATCTGGCTGGCGGCCGTCACCAAGCAGAACGTCAACGCCACCATGGTGTTCGAGTTCCTCTACAAGATGTGCGACGTCATGTCCGCCTACTTTGGCAAGATCAGCGAGGAGAACGTCAAGAACAACTTTGTCCTCATCTACGAGCTGCTCGACGGTGACACTTTTTATTTTGAAAGGGCAGGACAGAAAATGACTTCAGCACTGTAAGAAATAAAAGTAGAAACTGTCAAGTATATGTGGTCTCACTCTGTCTCCGGTTCGGTGGTTCTGACCCTGAACTCCAACAGGAAGTCGTCCATCTTTCTGCTGCTCTGTTGTTTTTTTAGGTTTTGATTTTTGTAAGCGTTGGATGAGAAAATCTAAACCTAAAGAAAATACAGCGCTGACAGGAGTCATCTCTGAGCTGCTGATCTGTGCTGCCGTTTGATTGTTTGTTTGTTTGTTTGTTTGCTTATTTGTTTGGACTAACAGTGTTTGTGTCCTGCAGAGATTCTGGACTTTGGTTACCCTCAAAACTCAGAGACTGGAGCTCTGAAAACCTTCATCACTCAGCAAGGAATCAAGAGTCAGGTAGGACTGAGACATTACATTACATTACAGTCGGCCCTGCTCTCCACTTAGCCACAGTCACCCGAGACATGATGTGGATTTATTATTAATAAATAATAAAGTGATAAAACTAAGAGGAGACTACTACTAAAGAAGAAAACAGACTGTACTGTGCTTTTAATGTGAAACTCACTCTTTCCTGTTTTCCTTTGGTCTCCTGCATTGTCCTACAGCACCACGTAAGTCCACACACACACACACACACACAGTGTTTAGTCCCTATTGAGTTAATTTAATAATTAATATTAAATACATAATGATAATAAAAGTCTCTGTGATGCTTCAGTACATTTAACCAAACAAGTTACAGTACTATTGTTTAGCTCTAATACTGTTAATAATATTAATTTGAATACACAGTCCAAAGAGGAGCAGTCTCAGATCACCAGTCAGGTCACTGGTCAGATCGGCTGGAGACGAGAAGGAATCAAATACAGACACAACGAGCTCTTTCTGGACGTGATGGAGAGCGTCAACCTGCTCATGTCCCCTCAAGGTAACTAATGTCCCCTCAAGGTAAATGTCTCCTCTTGGTAACTAACGTCAACGTCCCCTCAAGGTAACGTCCCCTCAAGGTAACTAACGTCAACGTCCCCTTTAGGTAACTAACGTCAACGTCCCCTCTAGGTAACTAACGTCAACGTCCCCTCTAGGTAACTAACGTCAACGTCCCCTCTAGGTATCTAACGTCAACGTCCCTCTAGGTAACTAACGTCAACGGCCCCTCTAGGTAACGTCCCCTCAAGGTAACTAACGTCAACGTCCCCTCTAGGTAACGTCCCCTCAAGGTAACTAACGTCAACGTCCCCTCAAGGTAACTAACGTCAACATCCCCTCTCGGTAACATCCCCTCAAGGTAACTAACGTCAACGTCCCCTCTAGGTAACATCCCCTCAAGGTAACTAATGTCAACATCCCCTCTCGGTAACATCCCCTCTAGGTAACTAATGTCAACATCCCCTCTCGGTAACATCCCCTCTAGGTAACTAACGTCAACGTCCCCTCTAGGTAACATCCCCTCTAGGTAACTAATGTCAACATCCCCTCTAGGTAACTAATGTCAACGTCCCCTCTAGGTAACATCCCCTCTAGGTAACTAACGTCAACGTCCCCTCTAGGTAACATCCCCTCTAGGTAACTAATGTCAACGTCCCCTCTAGGTAACATCCCCTCTAGGTAACTAATGTCAACGTCCCCTCTAGGGAACTAACGTCAACATCCCCTCTAGGTAACATCCCCTCTAGGTAACTAATGTCAACATCCCCTCTCGGTAACATCCCCTCCAGGTAACTAACGTCAACGTCCCCTCTAGGTAACATCCCCTCAAGGTAACTAACGTCAACGTCCCCTCTAGGTAACATCCCCTCAAGGTAACCAACGTCAACGTCCCCTCTAGGTAACATCCCCTCAAGGTAACTAACGTCAACGTCCCCTCTAGGTAACGTCCCCTCTAGGTAACGTCCCCTCTAGGTAACTAACGTCAACGTCCCCTCTAGGTAACGTCCCCTCAAGGTAACTAACGTCAACGTCCCTCTAGGTAACATCCCCTCAAGGTAACTAACGTCAACGTCCCTCTAGGTAACATCCCCTCAAGGTAACTAACGTCAACGTCCCCTCTAGGTAAGGTCCCCTCTAGGTAACTAACGTCAACGTCCCCTCTCGGTAACGTCCCCTCAAGGTAACGTCCCCTCAAGGTAACTGACTGTCCCCTCATCATGTGACTACAGGTCAGGTGCTCAGCGCTCATGTCTCCGGCCGCGTGGTGATGAAGAGTTACCTGAGCGGGATGCCAGAGTGTAAGTTCGGCATGAACGACAAGATTGTGATCAACAAGCAAGGAAAAGGAGCAAGTTCAGAGGATGGAGCAAAGAGGTCAGAGATCACACAGGTCACCTGCATCACCACCTCCGTATATGGTCACTTCCTTTCTCACTGTGTCCTCTGTCCTCAGTGGTAAACAATCGATAGCCATCGATGACTGCACCTTCCATCAGTGTGTTCGTCTCAGCAAGTTTGACTCTGAACGCAGCATCAGCTTCATCCCTCCAGACGGAGACTATGAGCTCATGAGGTCAGAGGTCACACACACACACACACCACACACACACACACCAGGAGACATCAGGCCTTGAGATGTGTGTCTGCAGGTATCGGACCACCAAAGACATCATCCTGCCCTTCAGGGTCATCCCTCTGGTCCGAGAGGTCGGTCGAACCAAACTGGAGGTCAAAGTCGTCATCAAGTCCAACTTCAAGTCGTCTCTGCTCGCTCAGAAGATCGAGGTACCACGATTAATATTAATAAAATATATGATAAATATATAATATAAGTCTTGTTAATATGTATATTATTATGAATTTAATATTAATATAAATAATAACCTAATATTTAGTTTTACAGAACTAAACATGTTCACTGAAGTTATGTTGACGTTTATAAAGATCAGCTATTAATAATCTAACTGGAGGATCGTGTCTTCTCTCTCAGCTCTACTTCATTGATTATGTATTCATATTTAATAATTGATGACCCCCCCCACCCCCCCTCAGGTGAGGATCCCCACCCCCCTCAACACCAGTGGGGTTCAGCTCATCTGTATGAAGGGAAAAGCAAAGTACAAAGCTAGTGAGAATGCCATCGTGTGGAAGTAAGTAGGTCTGTGACATCACCAGGTGTGTTGTGTGTGACATCACCAGGTGTGTTGTGTGTGACATCACCAGGTGTGTTGTGTGTGACATCACCAGGTGTGTTTTGTGTGTGACATCACCAGGTGTGTTTTGTGTGTGACATCACCAGGTGTGTTGTGTGTGTGACATCACCAGGTGTGTTGTGTTTGTGACATCACCAGGTGTGTTGTGTGTGACATCACCAGGTGTGTTGTGTGTGTGACATCACTAGGTAACAGATGTGTGTGACATCATCAGGTAACAGATGTGTGTGACATCATCAGGTAACAGGTGTGTGTGTGACATCATCGGGTAACCTGTGTGTGTGACATCATCAGGTAACAGGTGTGTGTGACATCATCAGGTAACAGGTGTGTGTGTGTGTGTGACATCATCAGGTAACAGGTGTGTGTTTCAGGGTGAAGAGGATGGCCGGTATGAAGGAGTCTCAGATCAGTGCAGAGATCGAGTTGCTTCCAACCAAGGATAAGAAGAAGTGGGCTCGACCTCCAATCTCCATGAACTTTGAGGTTATTAATTATTCAGTATTCACCTGTACAGGTAACTGAGTACAGACAGGTTGATTGCTCTCTAACTCCCCCCCCCCCCTCAGGTGCCCTTCGCCCCCTCCGGTCTGAAGGTGAGGTACCTGAAGGTGTTCGAGCCCAAACTGAACTACAGCGATCATGACGTCATCAAATGGGTTCGTTACATCGGACGAAGTGGAATCTATGAGACCCGCTGCTGAGGAAGAACACGACATCATCATCATCATCGCTGTGTGTGTCTCCCAGTGAAACCAGTCCTCAGTAGTTCATATTCTGACTTTAAGTTCACAAACACTGGGTCCTACACTTCCCACAATGCACCTGGATAGAGTCTGTGACTAGAGGCTGACCTACATGAGATAGGTGGTCTGTCCCTTTAAGAGACTGTCCAAACCAGTCTGATCACGGAACCGTTTACCCAGCATGCTTTGCTGTCAGTGTTCATTGAATTAAATAAATTCATGTCTGTTTTTATTTTTAGTGTTTTTACAGTTTTTGTATCGGATGTGTCAAATAATAAAATGTATGAATCTGTACTCATACAGCTGTTTTTGTGTGTGTGTGTCATGAAAAGTCATAGTGTAGTATGTCAGTCTGTTTCTACTGTAGTACAGCCTGTGTGTGTATATGTGTGTTTTCTCTGTGTTCAGTGTGAGTGTGTGTATGTTTAGTGTATGTGTGAGTGTGTGTGTGTGTGATGGACAGGTGAATGGACAGAGGTGTAATTAAATCCTCGTCCTTCAGCTGTGGCTGAATGTCCGTCTCTCTCCTTCGTCTCTCTGAGAACCAACGCTCCAGCCTCCGGTCGGCTGGACGGCTGCCAGGAGGCCCCCAGGGGCCCTGTGACCTCATACTATATAGTGTATGGGCCCCATGACCCCAGCCAGGAACACTGAAGCATTATGGGATTTGCAGGTTCTACCTGAGGGACTGATGACTTCACTTTGTTCAATGTGTTCCACTTTGTTTGAAAAATATGTTGTAGTCATGGTGACAACCAACAGATTCTGAATCAGAGTGTTTGATTCATTCATGACGACAGAATATATTAAATGTTGTTTCACAGAAGGTTTGTGTTTGTTTAACAGTCTGCACCAGCTTTGTGGGGCTTAGTGAGCTAACTTCTGTATAAACTAAAAAGACTCACTAACGTCTGTATGAACTATAAAGACTCACTAACTTCTGTATAAACTATAAAGACTCACTAACTTCTGTGTGAACTATAAAGACTCACTA
>NW_022280289.1:7427-11586 GCF_004355925.1 Anarrhichthys ocellatus
ACTAGAAAGACTCACTAACGTCTGTGTGAACGAGAAAGACTCACAAACTTCTGTATAAACTAGAAAGACTCACTAATGTCTGTGTGAACGAGAAAGACTCACTAAGGTTTAAAACGACATAAACGATCAGAGGAGTCGTGACGTTACGAAGCAAAGAGAGTTAATGAGGAACATTTAACACTTTAATGATTCTTTCTCACACTCTTCTATACAACCAGAGGAGTCGCCCCGTGATGGACAGTAGAGAGAATGCAGCTTTAACTCATGGAGAACCGGAGGTTGTCTCCTGCTCAGTATCGATCGGAGGGTCAGGGTGAGGTCAGAGGGCATTGTTGCAGTGCATGATGGGAGTCTGCCAGGCGGCTCAGCTGCCAACATTTAGACACAAAGCAACTTTAATGAGCTGCTTAACATGCAGCATCTGATGATTCCTGTTAGAAAGATGCTTCTGCAGGCAGTTTGTCAGAGTGAAGGTGACCGAGAGCTGATACACAACACAGCTACACAACTACAACACCACAACAACCACAACACAAACAATAAACTTCACTGGTGAGGCTGCAGCTAATCGTTCTTTTCTTATTGCCAGATTAGTTTATAATAAACGTCGGTCAGCAGTTTTTACAGCTTTGTCTTGTTTTTACTGCAGAAATGAAGCTTAAATCCATTAATCAATGTTTCTATGAAGAAAGACTCAAATTATAACTGAATCTGTAACATGGACAAAAGCTGCATATATATGTATAGTGTGTATTTATATACTGCGTATGCTGTAACCACCTACTGTATGTTAAAAAGTAATATAGTACTTTCCTCAGAACTCTGTTTACAGTGTACACACAGTTTGACTTGTATAGAAACACTTTAGCTTCATGTTTGTATATATTTATATATTTTTCATGTACATAATGTTGTGCCATTAAAGCACCACAGAAGAAGAAGAGGTGACTATACACCATACACTATACATCTCTCTGTCTGTCTGTCTTTCTCTCTGTCTGTCTGTCTCTCTGTCTGTCTGTCTGTCTCTCTGTCTGTGTGTCTGTCTCTCTCTCTGTCTGTCTGTCTGTCTGTCTCTGTCTGTCCTCCTGTCTCTGTGTCTGTCTGTCTGTCCTCCTGTCTCTCTGTCTGTCTGTCTGTCTCTCTGTCTCTCTGTCTGTGTGTCTCTCTGTCTCTCTGTCTGTCTCTCTGTCTGCCTGTCGGTCTCTCTGTCTGTCTCTCTGTCTCTCTGTCTCTCTGTCTGTCTGTCTCTCTCTCTGTCTCTCTGTCTGTCKGTCTCTCTGTCTCTCTGTCTCTCTGTCTCTCTCTCTGTCTGTCTGTCTCTCTGTCTCTCTCTCTGTCTCTCTGTCTCTCTCTCTGTCTGTCTGTCTCTCTGTCTCTCTGTCTGTCTGTCTGTCTCTCTGTCTCTCTGTCTGTCTGTCTCTCTCTCTGTCTGCCTGTCTGTCTGTCTCTCTCTCTGTCTGTCTGTCTGTCTCTCTGTCTCGAGACATCTGGACTGCTGTTATTGAGGAAACATCTTAGGGGGTCTCTACCTGTGGCCCCAGACCTGAAGACTCCCAGAGGAGACCAGGAGGACCAGGTCTGGGTTTGTTTATCAGCAGCTCAATAATAACAGTAAATACTTTATTTAAATACGTTTTAATCTTAATTATGAAATGATTCATTCACATTTAAACAAATTAAAAGTGTTTAGAGATGAAGGACCGATCCTGAACCTGAAGGGTTAAAGCCCACAATGTGGTCTCGGTGTACCACACACTCACACACTCACACACCTGACCCCGCCCCTCCGGACCAGCCTCACTGCAGCAGCGAGTTCTCTGTCCGAGGAGGAAGAAGTTCTCTCAGTTTGTTTCGAAGCGGAGCAGGACGGACCGGGTCCGGAACCAGCTCTAACCGGGTCCTCTGATCCAGAGACAGGAACAAAGGCACATGAGCTTTATTGGGAAAGTTCGGGTCTCTATCGGGCTCGGATCAGGACTTGCTGGTTTACGGTCCTCAGGGTCTCGGTCCTCCGGGTCGGTTCCTCTGGACCCACGAGGTTCTGAAGAACCCTGAAGTCACCGCGTGATTCCGTGTTTTCATTCAGCACGCGCTTCTTCCGAGGACACGCGCACAGACAGACGGCTCGATCGGTTGATTGATTGATCGGTTGATTGATTGACAGGTCATGTGTAGAGTCCTGTTCTCATCATGGACCTTCCTCTGATGATGATGATGATGATGATGATGAAGGTCAGTGAACTCAGTTTATCGATGAAGCTCCTGATCAATGAAAACTGTTTCACAGTCAGCTCATGAACAATAATCAATAAATAGTATCAATAAATCCCTCTGATGTTTCTGATGTAAACTCAATCAATCAGATTAATCAGATTAATCTCCAGTGAATTAGTTCTTGTTTCAATAAACAATTTTATCTTCAATCAGCATCAGAAAATCAATCAATCAGTAAAGGTTGTTTTAATATTGATACTTTCATTGATTGATGTATTTCTTATTGTTTTATTTTCAAAACAAAAGCTCAAATCCAGTCTGTTGTTGTTCCAACGCTTCTTCTTCTCTGCTTATTTGGACTGAGGTAGGATAACAGGGTTCTGTTTATGGAGCAGGAGGTCCAGGGACAGGAAGTCCTCCAGCTGAGGCTCACATGAGATGTGGTTCAGGTTTTAGTTGGAGGTCTAGAGGTTCGTATTCAGAGGCAGGAAGTCCTCCAGCTGAGGCTCACATAAGATCTGGTTCAGGTTTAGTTGGAGGTCTAGAGGTTCACATGTGGGTGACAGATTTCTCCGTCTGCTGCCACGTCTCAGACCACTAAAGCCTTCATGTTCTCACATGGACTACATTACCCATGAGCCTCAGCGAGTCAGAGGAGATAACAGTAACATGAGGTTACTGAATTAATTCCAGTTGCAGATTGTTTTCAGTGTTTATCTTCAGATTGTATGTTTCCTGGTGAAATTCATCGTGGGAGTTGAAGTTCACCTTCTTTTAGCTTCACATCTCATATTTTAATATTGATCCAACTAATAATAATAACTGATAACAGTTTGAACACAGCAGCATCTAGTGGACATCAGAGGAAGTGATGTCACTCAGGAGGCTGCTGATTGGTTAAATAGCTGATTGATTGATTGGTTGTTGTGTTTTTCAGATGTCTTCCAGCAGCAGAGTGACGGAGACCTTCAGAGGGACCAGAACCAGACGTTACGCCATCAACCCTCTGGGACACAAGTGGACTCACCACAACATCACCTACAGGTGGAGATCAATACTAGTACTAATAATACTAGTACTAATAACACTAGTACTAATACATGAAAGTGCCTCAATCAGTGAGCAAATCCAGAACATTTAGTTTGAGATTTTACTTTGTACACACCACAAGTACTCTAGGAGGTCTGGATGAGGTCTAAGAGGTCTGGCTGAGGTCTGGCTGAGGTTTAGTAGGTCTGAATGAGGTCTAAGAGGTCTGGCTGAGGTCTGGCTGAGGTTTAAAAGGTCTGGCTCTGATCTAGGAGGTCTGGCTGAAGTTTGGCTAAGGTCTAGGACAGGGGTCGCCAATAGGCGGAACGCGGTCTGGATCCGGACCCAGACGCCGTTGTATCCGGACCCAGGACCTAAAACCGGTGCAGCTTTTTCAGCCTTTACGGTACTTGTTCAGTGGTGCAGGAAACACACCGACCAATGCGTTGTAAATCACATCACTTGATGCAGCTCAGCCAATCAAATACGAGTATTCTGACAAGTTTCCTGAATCGAGTGAGATGTTCACACACGGGACAGACGAGGAGAGAGGACGAAGAGTAGGAGAATAATTACGTGAGTCAGAGAAGTTATTTCACATGACGAGAGAAAAGTGGTCCGAGAGACCAGAGAGACCAGAGAGACCAGAGAGACCAGAGAGACCCAGAGAGACCAGAAAGACCAGAGAGACCAGAGAGACCAGAGAGACCCAGAGAGACCAGAGAGACCAGAGAGACCCAGAGAGACCAGAGAGACCCAGAGAGACCCAGAGAGACCAGAGAGACCCAGAGAGACCCAGAGAGACCAGAAAGACCCAGAGAGACAATGAGAGACCCAGAGAGACCAGAAAGACCCAGAGAGACCTAGAGAGACCCAGAGAGACCAGAGAGACCCAGAGAGACCTCCTACACCT
>NW_022280289.1:21586-26367 GCF_004355925.1 Anarrhichthys ocellatus
TCATGTGACTCTCTACAGGTGTTGATCATGTGACTCTCTACAGGTGTGTGGCTGAACGACCTGGTCCAGGTGGCGGCTCATGAGATCGGTCATGCTCTCGGTTTGTGGCACTCCAGAGACCTTCAGGCTCTGATGCATCCTAACGCTACGTACACGGGTCAGAGGAACGTGGCCCAGGACGACGTGTGGGGCATCCAGAGGCTCTACGGTAACACCCAGCACTTCCTATGGGAGTTTCACAATAAAGGTCACTCAGTATCTGCATGTTATCAGAAACACAATGTTATTAAAGAACCATTTCTGAATTCATGTTGTGGAAACTCTGTAAATACATGTGAATACTTTCTGCAGTACTTTCAAAGGATGTGAATACTTTCTGCAGTACTCTTACCATAGTAAAGGATGTGATACTTGCTATACCACTTATAGCCTGTACTTATAGTACAGGCTGTGATACTTCCTGTAGTACTTGTACCACAGTACAGGTTGTGATACTTACTGTCCGTCCACAGGTTGTCTGGATAAGAAGCGGGTCTGTGGTCCGTGGGCTCGTCTGGGTTTCTGTGAGCGGAGGAGAACCTTCATGAAGAAGAACTGTCCTCAGAGATGTGATCTCTGTTACGGTGAAACTCAACCCTGATTCTCTCTCTGAGGTCCGTCTCTTGTCTCTGGTTTGAATCTCACTTCCTGTCTTCCAGAGCCTTTGGAGGCGGTTGCCACGCCGACGCCACCTCCGGCCAACGTCAAGATCAAGATGGTTCCTCGAGGGAAGGTGGTCGGGTTCCGCTGTGGAACCAAGAACGTCCGCTTACCGCCCAAAGTCAGGTCAGTTGATCAACACTAATACTAATGATTATCTACTCCATTATTCAGTTTATAAAACTACATCAAAGAGATCAAATGTATCAAGTTTACGTCGACAGATGATTTGTGAACAGAAAATACAAACATTTTATTCTTTTTACTACTTCAATGAAAATGAATTGATGATCAATAACAGTCAATAACAGTCTACTGACTACTAGAGACATGAACCCTGATCAACTTTGTTCTTCAGCTTTGACAAACACACTCTTACTTGTTTCCAGAGCTTTCAACCACATCTCATGGTCTTCCCATGGAGTTGCCCAGTTGTCATGGCGAAGCTTTAGTTATCACATGACCTGAGGAGGCCCGTTGCTAGGTAACCCTGAAGGTCTCGTACTGAGGTCATGTGTCCATGACAACTGAGCAACTCCACCCACGAGGAAGATCATGAGATGTGACTAAAAGCTCTGGAGACAACAAGATACTTATGTCTGAATGTAGAATTTATGAACTCATTTCTCCTGTAGGAACAGTGAGACAGTGAGACAGTAGGAGCAGTGGTGCAGTGGAAACAGTGGAGCAGTAGTATAGTAGGAACTAAACCACGCCAGGTGGAATTGTGGCTTTAGAGTCTCACCATCAGTGGAGGAAAGTTCATGGGGAAAGAAAATAACTTTCCAAGATTCTGAAACCTAAACCATCACTTCCATCTCTTGTCTTTGCGGCTCTGTTTTCTTCAGCTGGTATAAAGACGGCGAGCAGATCTTGACCTCCATACCCGGTTACATCGTCATGAAGGACCGAGACCTCCGCATCGTCGCCAACGAGTTCAACGAGGGCGTTTACACCTGTTGCGTCCACCGCCGGGGAGACATCGTGTCCGCCAACTCCTGGTCCATCCGACTGAAGCCAGACCCGCCCTCCAACAGCTGAGGACAAAACCATGAATAACGAGATGAAGGGAGGTGCTGGTTTTAACTTTTGTAGAATGACAGATCGATACGTTTGGATCTGTGGAGCTGCAGAACATCAGATGTTCAATGTCTTCTGATCTCAAAGCAGGAAGTTCAGAACATGTTTGGATCTTTTTACATGATTTCTGGTGGTTTGTTCAACACATAGATTTTTTCCAAAAGCTCTGAGACCAGATGGTTAAGGACACCTGTCCTTGTAATCCTCAAGGCATGACGTCATGTCCTCCTAATCCTGCAGGACCTCTTTTAAGTATAGAAATCTTAGCATAATGTCATGTCCTCATAATGAAATACAACATCAATAATTAAGTAAAATAAATAAGGTACATATTCTGTAAATGTGACCACAGCAGCTCGTTTATTATTAATACATATCTACCTTTTACAGTTTGACCCTCAGGGCCACCGTACATTTTATTGTGTTGAGGTAACAGTGTTATAAAGCTGTTATTACATATTTATTAATGTCACTGCAGTTATTGCTTTAATCACATTGAAATAGTATTAATTATTAGTATTAGTATTAATAGAATGTCTAATAAATAATCCTGGTTTAAAGTATTGTGTATTTCATCTTATTATAATGATATAATAAAATGTTTTGAGTATACGTGTATATTAACATTAAAGTGTACCTTTTTACATATTTATTATTTCTGTCACAATGTAAATTTAATATTTAATAGTAATGAGATATTTAACATTTTTAATAAATGTAAATTAGATTAAAAAATAAATACAAATTATATCTAAACAGCACCACCTAGTGGTTACTGGACATGCTGCTTCTGATCAAGGAGACAATGAAATGTTTGATTATTGAAATCGCAAAGAAGTAATTTAATGTAGTACTATGTATTACTGGGTACACGTAGTACTACATAGTACTACGTGTACCCAGTGTACTACATGTACCCAGTACTACATGTAGTAGATTTATTAACAATAAAAGGTACATCCCAAGTCTCTTAATGTCATCCCCGTTTCCCTCACTTGGGTCCTTTCCTTGCGTCTTAGCCCCTCCCACCAGGGATGCATGGAGGAAACCATGCAAGGAGAGAGGAAACGAGGAAATATGTTTTAGGACATGACGTCCTTTCCTCAGTTGCTCACGTGAAGCGACGTCTGTTCCTGATGACGGAGGATCAGCTGATCACAGCTGATCACAGCTGATCACAGCTGATCACAGCTGATCACAGCTGATCAGCTGTCAGTCGGCTTTAACAGCTGGAGAGACTTTAGATAAGTTAGTGTGTGTTCACATGATCACTGTACTTAATAACAGTAACTAATAATACTAATAAAGACACAGTGATCACCACTGTAGAGGTGTTTCTCTCTGTAGTCTGTTAAACTGTGTCCTGTGTTCTGTTTATAAGCACAGGATCCATTTCTACCGCAGAATGCGATCGTCTTATTTATGAATTATTTGCGTCTGTACGTTTTGAAATTGTGACTGTGACGTCATTATTAAATAACCCAGAATATGATTATTGTTTCTCTTAAATGATAAAACTCATCAAACACTCAGGAATGATGTAAAAAGTGTTTCGTCTCTCAGCTCTCTCTGACTTTAATTGTTTCCATATTAAAGTTATTGAGGGAAACATCAGATCATGAAAACACAAATCTTTCTAATAAATGTAGAAAGTTGTTTATGGTCCTTTTGTTGTTCAGAGTACAATGAACATTTATTTAAACCAGATGTTGAATCAGAAAACGAATCAAATATAAACTGGAGTTTATTCTGTGATCTGTCTTCACTCTGGTGTTAAACTCAGTCAGTCAGTCAGTTCAATCGGCTGCAGCATCCAATCACATGACTGATGAACAATGAGGGGGCGTGTCGGCCGTTAAAAGACTTCCTGGAACTCTGTTCTCGTGGGTCCTCGCTCATGGCTCCTCTGAGGTCCCTCCTCCATCCTCAGAGCTACATTAGAGCTTTGGGACGGCCGTCAATATGGCGGCGCAGAACAACTTCCGGTTCAAGTGAGGAAACGACAGATAAGAGACTTGGGATGTACCAATCGTTAAGACATGAAAAACAAACATGGCGTCCTTCTTCAAATGAAACTTTATTAATGAACACAATGGATCAGGTGACGCTGCACACGGTGCAAACACACCTTCTACACCTCAAACCTTCTGATTCAAAAGACCTTCATCATCTCTATGGGGGGGGCAGATCTCAGATCAGAATTGCAGCTGGAATGTAAAGAGTCCAGATTGGATGAATAACGTTGGTCCTGAACCAGGTGGACTATGAGCCCCCCCCGTGAGCTGATAAGGTGGAATCAGAAGGGGCGGGGCTAAAGCACAGGTAAACACAGAAAGGCACATGTGAGGCTTTTAGAAGGTCAGAGAGGCCTTAAATCAACACAGATAAGGGGGGTCCAAGGGGCGGGTCCAGGGCTCCAGGGGGCAGGGCCTGTGGGTGTGTTTGGTTGTCTGTGGGCTGCAGACGGTTGTCAGAGGCCAGGAATGTTCCGGTTGGTTCAGGTTAGGGGGCGGGTTGATCGTCTGGCCCCGCCCCCTGCCTGTGACATCATTACATGCCCATTCTGATGCTCTGGATGATCTGGAAGATGGCTGTAAACAAACATTATTATTATTATTATGATGATAAGATGAATGATCATTGTTCACTAACAGGTCTCTGATGAGTGACTTCTTTTGTGTTTCTGTCTCCAGTGACATTTCAACTGTCTATAAGCCCCGCCGCTCATCTGACGTCAGCGGGTGATGGGCGGGGCTACACACACAACACGTGACGATATGGAAACATTTCTATTAATCTGTTAAAAAAAGAAATGATAGAGTTAGATTTTAATATTTATCATGTGATTGGAGGAAGAGGAGGAGTCACCTGATCCACAGACGACGAAGATGAAGAGAGCGAGAAGCCACGGACCAACTCCTTTATCCTCAGTGACACTCCTCTGGAACACACACACACACACACACACACACACACACACACACACACACACACACACACAC
>NW_022280289.1:26377-36172 GCF_004355925.1 Anarrhichthys ocellatus
CACACACACACACACACACACACACACACACACACACACACACACACCAGAAGATTATTGATTATGAAGACTTTTCTTGTTCCTGTTGCTTCTCATCACAAGTCACTGCTTCATTGGTATTATTGATTATTGATCAGCTGAGTTTACTGTTCATTGTACAAACATTTACAATTATGATAACAAACAGCTTCCTGTTCCACCACGTTAACTGGGACCAGTAGATACAGGTCTGTAGACCTGTTGGTGGACCCAGTCTAACCTGGTCTGGTGTTCCCAGTAGAAGCTTGTGTTAGTTCCCAGTCTAACGTGGTACTGGTCTGTAGATCTGGTCTGGTGGTCCCAGTATAAACCAGTATCGGTGGACTCACCACTGACTTGTATATATAAACTGGTCTGTAGATCTGGTCTGGTGGTCCCAGTATAAACCAGTATCGGTGAACTCACCACTGACTTGGCCACGTTTCCTCTCAGAGTGATGTTCTTGCTGTGCTTCTCGTTCGCCATCCGGATCCTCTGTTTAGCCACCATCTTGTCTTTTTCTTCTTCTTCTTCTGTTTCTAGTAGATTGTTTTATTTAGAAGCAGCTGCTGCTTCTTCTGCTTCTTCTGCTTCTTCTTCTTATTATTTTTCTTCTTCTTCTTCTCCGTCTCGTCTCGTAACGCTACTGGGAGCTCCTCTCTCTTGTCGACGTCCTCAAAAATATGAAGCCCCGCCCCCAACACGGACACTTCCGGAGTAAAGCTACTGTGTGTCAAAATAAGACTTCCTGCGCACTCTTTCAAAATAAAGTACTCATTATATGTCGCGTGTCGTCAATGAGTTTATTACGTGTTCTAACGATTAAAAACATGCAGGTTCAATTATTTGAGTAAAGTTACATTTTATTTGAGCTGAAACCTTCTTTGATTATTAATATTATTGATTCACTGACTGAAAACAACGTAGTTTTACTTCAGTAAGAGTATTAATACCATGGTATAGAAATACTCAGGTACATGTACTGCATTCAACATCTTACTGAAGTACAAAAATATACGTATATATATATATATATATATATATATATATATATATATATATATATATATATATATATACATATACTGTCAGATTAATGTAAAGCAGTATAAGTACAATATTTACTCTGAGATGTAGTAGAAGTGGAAAGCAGCAGAAACTAAAAAAAGTATTTTCCTTAAAAACACACGGTGCTTTTACTCTGGAAACGGAAGTGACGTCACCCTCGATTGCTCTCCGACAACTTGATGCCGCTTTAAACGTAATAAACGTATAATAAACATTTTCTGTATTTATTGAAGACAGCGTGTGTCATCAGCGGTAAAAACGAAAGAATTTATGTCAGAATATTAAAATAAATAAAAAAGGAGATGTTTTTAAATGACGTGTAGAAGAAGAGAGCGGACTGTATGCTGATGTGGCACTGATCAGAGACACGCCTACTTCTGACGTGTTTCCGGTAGACGGCTTTTCTTCTTCCGGTAACACATAAACATGGCGTCCCCCATCCCGCTGCTAGCAGGTGGGTACTTTTAGTTTTTAATGAAACTCTTTGTTGTGTCACCGATAATATTACCGAACCACCGGAAAAGATCAAAGAGGCAGAGTTCAGGCGCGCGCATGTCAGCGACCCTGATTCTCGTCAGTTGGTTTGGCGCCAAACTCCGAGTAAAATCTCTCGTTTTCTATTGATTTGTCTTTTAACAGATAAATACACGTCCTAAAGAAAAGTAGAGACGTCATTAGAATCAGTCGAGTCTACTGATTTATTCGGCTTAATACAATTCACAAGTAACAATCCAGAACGTTAAAAAAAATTATCTTCTAAAACGTGATCACGCGCTCCTGACGCACACATCACCGGATGTCTCAGGAGAGTGAAATAGACCCGGAGCGGATACAAACAGTTAGAAAAGTACTGAAATGATTTCTGTTATACAGATTAAATGTCTGCCGAATGGAAGAGATGCACGAGCTGGTTCAGTAAATGTCTTCCATGTGAGTTAATGTGATGCTGCTCAGCCGGTCAGCACGGAGATGTGTAATCATTAGATTTCCTTATGAAGTCTGGTTTACATCTCATTTAGAGATATTAAAGACTTAAAGACGAGAGAGTAGAATAATGATGGAAACATTACGACTGATAATAATAAGAGCAGAAGTGGATATAGAATAATAATTACAACAAACGCAGTAATGATGATATCTTTATTATTGATAACTTCAGCAGCAGATCAGTCTGATCTGATACAAACCCTGTTATTGATCAGTGTATGCATTATAATTATATGAATAGTAGTGATGGGTGTGTCACTGAAACTCATAATTACATGTGTGTTTGTATATGAGTCTGTGTGTTTGTGTGTGTTTCAGTGCGTGGGTCTGATGGTACCTCTCTCCTCTCTGGTCCTCCCTCATGTGAGCAGCACTCATCCTTCCAGAGGTAACAAATCACTGCATTAACTTGTTACATTAGCAGGTGTAGCATGTGTACAGGTGTAACATGTGTACAGGTGTAACATGTGTACAGGTGTAACATGTGTACAGGTGTAACATGTGTACAGGTGTAACATGTGTAACAGGTGTAGCATGTGTAACAGGTGTAACAGTGTCTCTGTGTCTCAGGGACTCTCGGCCCAGCAGGTGTGTCTCCTTCAGCAGAGACGGGACGCTGTTCGGCTGGTGCAACGGACTCAAGTAACTATTCTACAATATAATGATAATATTATTATGATTACAATCAACGATTACAATTTTTAATCGCGATTAATCGCCTGATTTTTTTGCGATTAATCTCATTGTTATGCGCAAAGTTAAATCATGAATTCAAAAGTAGTGTATTGCGCACTTTTATTTTAAAGGACTGCTGTATGAACAAAAGGTCAATAACATTTGGTTTAAACACTTTAAACGCATCAGGTTCTTGTTAGCAGCAGTATTCCCTTTACACAGCAGTTATAACACAGTTGTAATGATTCTGATCATAGATATTCAGCCGGTGTTCACAACTTTATCTTCATGTGTGTAAGAGATGATATCTAAATATACACCTTGAAAACTGCAAACATATCTACATCATGTTTTTATGTTTGTTAAATTCTCAGTAGCGATAACTAAATGATGCTTATTATACATATTACAAACAAAACACTTTAAAAACTCGACAATATGTATTTTAATATTGTCACTGTTGTAAACTGTTTGATTGCCTGATTTACTTTTATTGTGAAGAGCATGAAACCGGAAGTGCTTTTACTTTGAAGAGACAGGAAGTAGAATGGTACGTGTTCTTGACGCTAACAATGTTGATGAGACGTAGGAAACCACATGTCGGGTGCAAGAGCGCGTTGTGTTCACTGTAACACTGTAATACTGCAGTTCAGACAGTAAAGTGTTCCGTTCAAACAAGACGTGTCTTGGTCCTCACTAGAAGCTCCACTTCACAACAGTCACGTTTGATCCTGTAACGAGACGATCACACGTGTGTGTGTGTGTGTGTGTTAGGGCTGGGCGGTATACCGGTTCAACCGGTATACCAGTTTTAATTTCCCGTACGATATGAATTTTTCATATACCGTCATACCGGTGCACAGCCAAAACAACTTCTGTCGCTCTTCAACAGGCAGCAAAATATATTGTTCGCCGCTGAGAGCGCTGCAGTCGGAGCTAGTTGTATTAAGTGTATTGAGAGGGACCCCTAGTCATGGTCATAACTTTATAACAATTAACAATCCACAACTAACGCTCTTTAACAGGGCAAAACACCACGACACAACAGTTTGTGACAGATAAACAATTTGTAGCACTAATAATTGTACATTTATAAAATTTCACCACAGAACTGCATGCTGGGTAAAGCTCGCTAACAGTCTGCTAACAGCTGGGAGAGGCTCTGTCACTCCAGTAACGTTACATTAAAGAACAGAACAGAGCGATACAGGATGAACAAAGACTGAACAACAAAAGGTATTTGGGTCAGACACATATGCAACGCTGATTACCGTAATATGTGTGGTATTTGTTATAAATGTACGTTGGTACATAGACGGTGATAAGAAGCTGTACATGGAGGGGCTTCTTCTTCTTTAAATTCCATTGGCGGATCGCAACCAACTTGCATAGGTGCATACCGCCACCTAGTGTACCGGAGTGTGCATTTTCAGGGTAACCTTTTCTTCACTGTTCTAATAATAATATACTAACAACTAAATCCTACGGTCTAATCCCGTTTCTTTCCATGGAGGGGCTTAGGACCCAGGGGAATGTCGGTGAAGGAAACAGGAAGTGACGGAACGGAAGACACGCCACACAAACAGCTGTTCACCGCTCGCTGGCCGGCCGTTTCTTTTCGGCGTTAATTAATTAATGCTTTAACGCGAAAGAAAAATACCGTGATATACCGTGAAACCGCCAGAGTCTTACAAAATACCGTGATATGCATTTTTGGTCATATCGCCCAGCCCTAGTGTGTGTGTTTGTGAGACAAGAGTGAACGACGGTGACGGAGTGTAGGAGGGGTTCTGGACCTGGGGGGAAGAAGGAAGTGACACCACACAAACACAGCTGTTCACCGCTCGCTGCCTGGTTCTTGTGTTAAAAATGTCGCTTAATAATAAATAACTGCGTTAACGCGCGATAATATAATTGTCGGCGTTAATTAATTAATGCGTTAACGCGATAATAACGCGTTAACTTGCCCAGCTCTAATTATTATTAAAATTATATTAATATTGATATAATGGGACAAACACAAATGTGAAGTATGACATGAATAACAGATGAAACAATAACAGGATGTGACATCATAGAACTTAAACCTGAACTATTGAACAGTTAATTCACTTAAATCTGTCTGTCTGTCTCTCAGTGTCTCTGTGGTGAAGTCTTCAGATGGCTCCATCGTCTCCACGTTGGACCTCCCGAAGACGTCTCTGCTGGACTTCTCTCCTCTCAACAACGTTCTGGTCACCTGGCAACCGTACAGCAGTAAGAAG
This sequence comes from Anarrhichthys ocellatus, assembly GCF_004355925.1. Taxonomy (NCBI): domain Eukaryota; kingdom Metazoa; phylum Chordata; class Actinopteri; order Perciformes; family Anarhichadidae; genus Anarrhichthys; species Anarrhichthys ocellatus. Next base: position 31,390 of record NW_022280289.1, read on the forward strand.
AGTGACAACGACACAACAAGACAACGACACAACAAGACAACGACACAACAAGACAACGACACAACAAGACAATGACGCAACGAGACGGCGACGCAACGAGGCGGCGACGCAACGAGGCGGCGACGCAACGAGGCGGCGACGCAACGAGGCGGCGACGCAACGAGACTACGACGCAACGAGACTACGACACAACGAGACTACGACACAACGAGACTACGATACGAGACGATACGAGACAACAATCCAGATTAATTAACAGGAGGAGACAGAAGATGAGTATCTATATAGATAGTAGATATAGATATACTGTAGATAGATAGATATGTATGTATATGTGTGTGTGTGTGTGTGTATATATATATATATATATATATATATATATATATATATATACACTGCTCAAAAAAAATAAAGGGAACACTTAAACAACACAATGTAACTCCAAGTCAATCACACTTCTGTGAAATCAAACTGCCCACTTAGGAAGCAACACTGACAATCAATTTCACATGCTGTTGTGCAAATGGAATAGACAACAGGTGGAAATTATAGGCAATTAGCAAGACAGACACCCCCAATAAAGGAGTGGTTCTGCAGGTGGTGACCACAGACCACTTCTCAGTTCCTATGCTTTCTGGCTGAAGTTTTGGTCACTTTTGAATGCTGGCGGTGCTTTCACTCTAGTGGTAGCATGAGACGGAGTCTACAACCCACACAAGTGGCTCAGGTAGTGCAGCTCATCCAGGATGGCACATCAATGCGAGCTGTGGCAAGAAGGTTTGCGGTGTCTGTCAGCGTAGTGTCCAGAGCATGGAGGCGCTACCAGGCGACAGGCCAGTACATCAGGAGACGTGGAGGAGGCCGTAGGAGGGCAACAACCCAGCAGCAGGACCGCTACCTCCACCTTTGTGCAAGGAGGAACAGCAGGAGCACTGCCAGAGCCCTGCAAAATGACCTCCAGCAGGCCACAAATGTGCATGTGTCTGCTCAAATGGTCAGAAACAGACTCCATGAGAGTGGTATGAGGGCCCGACGTTCACAGGTGGGGGTTGTGCTTACAGCCCAACACCGGGCAGGACGTTTGGCATTTGCCAGAGAACACCAAGATTGGCAACTTCGCCACTGGCGCCCTGTGCTCTTCACAGATGAAAGCAGGTTCCACTGAGCACATGTGACAGTCATGACAGAGTCTGGAGACGCCGTGGAGAACGTTCTGCTGCCTGCAACATCCTCCAGCATGACCGGTTTGGCGGTGGGTCAGTAATGGTGTGGGTTGGCATTTCTTTGGAGGGCCGCACAGCCCTCCATGTGCTCGCCAGAGGTAGCCTGACTGCCATTAGGTACCGAGATGAGATCCTCAGACCCCTTGTGAGACCATATGCCGGTGCGGTTGGCCCTGGGTTCCTCCTAATGCAAGACAATGCTAGACATCATGTGGCTGGAGTGTGTCAGCAGTTCCTGCAAGACGGAAGGCATCGCTCCATCCACCAACGCCACGTTGCACCACAGACTGTCCAGGAGTTGGCGGATACTTTAGTCCAGGTCTGGGAGGAGATCCCTCAGGAGACCATCCGCCACCTCATCAGGAGCATGCCCAGGCGTTGTAGGGAGGTCATACAGGCACGTGGAGGCCACACACACTACTGAGTCTCATTTGGACTTGTTTTAAGGACATTACATCAAAGTTGGATCAGCCTGTAGTGTGTTTTTCCACTTCAATTTTGAGTGTGACTCCAAATCCAGACCTCCATGGGTTAATAAATTTCATTTTCATTGATAATTTTTGTGTGATTTTGTTGTCAGCACATTCAACTATGTAAAGAACAAAGTATTTAATAAGACTATTTCATTCATTCAGATCTAGGATGTGTTGTTGAAGTGTTCCCTTTATTTTTTTGGGCAGTGTATATATGTGTGTGTATATACATATATGTACATATGTTCATGTTTCACAAACCTCACATCTGACTTCATAGAAACACAGATAAGAGATTTACTTTGTGTGTGTGTGTGTGTGTGTGTGTGTGTGTGTGTGTGTGTCAGAGCCTAAAGACAGTGCTCAGGGTGAACCTAACCTCCAGCTGTGGGACTTACAGAGCAGTCAGCTGATCAAAGCTCTGTATCAGAAGAAGGTGGAGTCATGGTGAGTGTGTGAACACACACACACATACACACACATGGAAACTGTGTGTGTGTGTGTGTGGGTGTGTCATACTGCAGCGCTATACTGTGATTGGCTGCAGGTGTCCATGCTGGTCTGAAGACGAGAAGCTGTCAGTGAGGAGCGTCAACAACGAGCTGCACTTCTACGAGAACAACGACTTCAGTAAGAAAACACACGTTGACCTGACGTAGACCACTTCTCTCTGGTTGTAGACCAGGACCAGGATCAGGTCCACTCTGTCCAGCCGATGCTGTTTGTCTTTTCAGACCTGATCTCCAACAAGCTCCACATGCAGAAAGTGTCCGACTTCGTGTTGTCTCCCGGAGGTCTGCCCAGCAAGGTGAGCATCCAGCACGGAGAGAGTACAAGGTCTAAACCCTGATCCTGGTCCCATCCCGGTCCCGTCTGTCCCCTCCAGGTCGCGGTCTATGTCCCCGGCAGTAAAGGAGCCCCCTCGTTTGTCCGTCTGTACCAGTACCCGGTGCTGGGAGGATCCACTGCTGCACTTGCCAACAAGAGCTTCTTCAAGGCCGACAGAGTTAGCATGCAGTGGAACAAGAAAGGTGGGGCAGCGGTCCTGGTCCTGGAGGTCCTGGACCAGGAGTGTTTACTCTAGCAGTCTTTGACTCCTACTGATTGGTTCCTGTCTCTCAGCCTCTGCAGTGTTGGTGACGGCGAGTACTGAGGTGGATAAAAGTGGAGCTTCTTATTACGGAGAGCAGACGCTTCACTTTCTGTCAGTGAGCGGAGAGACGGCTCTGGTTCAACTACGTGAGACTTGCACTCTAGTCCACTACCTCATACTGGTCCACTACCTCATACTGGTCCACTACCTCATACTGTTGTCCACTACCTCATACTGTTGTCCACTAACTCATATGAGTCCACTTGTCCACTACCTCATACTAGTCCACTACCTCATACTGGTCCACTCGTCCACTACCTCATACTGGTCCACTACCTCATACTGGTCCACTCGTCCACTACCTCATACTAGTCCACCACCTCATACTAGTCCACGACCTCATACTGGTCCACTCGTCCACTACCTCATACTAGTCCACTACCTCATACTGGTCCACTACCTCATACTGGTCCACTCGTCCACTACCTCATACTGGTCCACTCGTCCACTAACTCATACTGGTCCACTAACTCATACTGGTCCACTACCTCATGCTAGTCCACTACCTCATGCTAGTCCACTACCTCATACAGTGGTCCACTACCTCATACTGGTCCACTACCTCATACAGTGGTCCAATACATCATACTAGTCCACTACCTCATACTAGTCCACTTTAATTATAATTATATATAATATCAGCAGCAGAAGTCTGAAGGATCAGGTCTTGATGTCGTGTCTCTCTGTTGGAACCAGAGAAGAACGGTCCCATCTACGATGTGGTCTGGAGTCCCAGCTCTACAGAGTTCTGTGTAGTCTACGGCTTCATGCCGGCCAAAGCCACCGTCTACAGCCTGAAGTGTGACCCACTGTTCGACTTTGGAACCGGACCACGGAACGCCGCCTACTACAGGTGAGGACCAATCCAGGCCCAGTCTCTAGGGGGATGCCAAAACACTTCCTGTTGAGGTGGTTTTCATGGAGCCAATCAGCAGCCTCCGAGCTGCACATCCTCTAATGTCCACTAGAGGTCAAACTCTGTGTGGACGCTTCTTCTGGACTTCATGATGAACCCCATGTTTGATCTGGTTTCAGTCCTCAGGGTCACATCCTGGTCTTGGCCGGCTTCGGGAACCTGCAGGGTCAGATGGAGGTCTGGGACGCCAAGAAGTTCAAACAGGTGAAGAAGAACAATATAATAACTGTGATAATGAAATGATGAGAATCGATGATTGAGCCCTGAGGAACTCCACATGTCCTCCTGGTCCACTCTGCTGAAGAGGTGAGTCACTTCCTGTCCTGAAGACCTCCAGGTACCGGCTTTAATCCGACCCGTGTGTCCTCCCAGGTGTCCAAACCTCAGGCACCAGACGCCACACATTTCTCCTGGTGTCCGGACGGCGAGCACGTCGTCACAGCGACGTGTTCCCCCCGGCTGCGGGTCAGTAACGGGTTTAAGATCTGGCACTACACTGGCTCTGTGCTGCACAAACAGGACGCGGCGCCCGGCTCAGAGCTGTGGGAGGTCCACTGGCAGCCGGTCCCTGAAGGCAGCTTCCCTGTGCGGCCCATCAGGTACCAGGCGGCACCCAGCGAGCTGGGGACCACGCAGGCCCCGCCCACTCAGGCCTACCGCCCACCTGCACTCAGACATCTGCCGGCCACGCCCAGCTCCAAACTGGTGAGGAACCAGTCCTGAACTGGTTTACCGTCCATCACACACCTCAAATACGTACTTCAGTTCAGTACTCACTAAATGTACTTGGTAATGAACTCATGAAAATAGTGTGAGCTCCTCAGAAAAGACGTGATGGTGATGATGATGATGGTGATGTTTGTTTCTGTCAGCATGAGGAGGAGCTTCCTCAGAACCTGCGTCCAGGAGAGAAAAGTGTCTCTAAGTCAGCTCTGAAGAAACAGAAGAAACGAGAAGCCAAGAAGGCTAAACAGGTGACCTGATGTTAGCCAATCAGAGGCCTCCAAAGTTAGGACCA
>NW_022280289.1:36182-41845 GCF_004355925.1 Anarrhichthys ocellatus
TTAGCCAATCAGAGGCCTCCAAAGTTAGGACCAGGTGACCTGATGTTGGTCAATCACACAGCTTTTTTTATTCAAAGACATTTACATGATGTGTATTAATATTCAGTATTATAATTATTGTGCAGGAGACGAAACCTGAACCTCCATCTGAACCAGCCCACATCGGTAACAGCCAATCAGAGCCGAGCAGTGGCGACCCCGAGACTGACAAGAAGATAAAGAACGTAAAGAAGGTGAAGATGAAGTCTTTGATTCATGAGCCGGTCCTGGTCTGGATCCATCAGTGTGTTCTGTGCTGTGATTGGTCCGTGTGTTCTGTGCTGTAATTGGTCCGTGTGTTCTGTGCTGTGATTGGTCAGCGTGTCAGTGATGTGATTGTGTCTCACAGAAACTTAAAGCCATGGAGGAGCTGAAGGATCAGCAGGCGTCTGGAAAAGTTCTGCAGAAAAACCAGGTGATACACACGTCAATAAACACGTCAATACAGTGATGTGATTACGCGTCAATACTCGCGTCAATACTCACGTCAATACTCACGTCAATACACGAGTCGATACACGCATCAATACTCGCGTCAATACGCGTTTAATACCAGTCTGTGATGTCTCACAGACTGGATGCAGCCTTGAGCTGTTCTGCGAGTGGTACATTGTTGTACAGTGTTGGCGATGCGGAGAACATGGGGAAAGCCGCTGCATGCCGTGCTGTTGGTAAAGTTTATTAGGCGCTTAATAAACTTATGGATGTGTTCATTACATCACCATGGCACATATTGTACTGACTCAGCATTCTGAGTAATGTGTGTGTGTTAGTGTTTACTTGCTCCCATGTCCTCTTGATGGCTGCGTTGCATACATGAGGGTTAAAGCACTCATAATGATATGACAGTGTTATTAGTACACCAGCATATCATTACCGTAGAACATGATGAAGGTGGACCCATGATAAGAACAGAGAGAATCACACACTATTTATCTTCACTGCTTCAGTTGATTGAATGTCTGATGATGAATAATACACACACACACACACACTGAACCGCCCACACACAGATTCACACACACATATTCAAACTAGTTCTATATGGTGATCTACACATACATGTATATACACATATATAGTACATGATACATGAGGGCATACAGTACATATATCCTCATATTAATGAGGATCAGTAGATGCTCTTTGGGCTTGTTTTTATCTTATTGTGAAAGAGTTGAGGTCATTATTGTCGCTAAAGATCTCATTGGATGATGCATTCATTAAGCCTACTGCCAGCAGCTCATTTAAAGACATATCATCTGATTGATTGGGGTGATGAGGCATTAAAATGAGCCGATACATTTACAACACTTACGCATTTAACTTGTCTGTGATATTTTGCGTGCTTCTTGTCTAGCCCTCGCAGCGGTGGAGGTGTTATATTTAGCCGTGATTATGGTCTTGAATTCCTCATATGCGTTCATGATCATCTCCTGCTCGTCAGCGGAGTAAAAAGATGCTCTTTCTTTAGCTTTATTTGACATTGTACTGTTAGAAAATCATGGTTTCGGTGATCGACGCTTCCCCCTTTTGAAGCAGGACGGGCACGCGCAATTATCCTGATCCTGATCGTCTGGTTCCAATTAACGAGACTGTTTGAGAGGATCAGCCTTGGAGGAACCGAGATAGCCTGACTTCAATCATCTCGTTAATTTAGGCTGCTAATAGGACATTTGATCGACTTAGCTGAACCACGTACGAGGAACGAGGCCCTGATGTGTTTAAAGTGTTTACACCAAATGTTATTGCCCTTTTGTTCATATAGCAGTACTTTCAAAATAAAAGTGTGCAATACACTACTTTTGAATTCATTATTGAACTTTGCCAAAACAATGCGATTAATCGCGATTAAAAATTGTCATCGTTGCCCTGCACTAGTTAATACATGTTAATACTCACGTTAATACATGTTAATACTCACGTTAATACATGTTAATACTCTCGTTAATACATGTCAATACACACGTTAATACACACATTAATACATGTTAATACACACGTCAATACACACGTTAATACACACGTCAATACACACGTTAATACTCACATTAATACACACGTCAATACACACGTCAATACACACTTTAACATACTAACACAGACGTTAATACACGTTAATACACACGTTAATACACACGTTAATACACACATCAATACACACGTCAATACACACATTAATACATGTTAATACACACGTTAATACTCAGGTCAATACTCACGTTAATACATGTTAATACACACGTCAATACTCACGTTAATACATGTTAATACTCGCGTCAATACTCACGTCAATACTCACGTTAATACACACATCAATACACACGTTAATACACACTTTAACATACTAATACACACGTTAATACACTTTAACATACTACTACACACGTTAATACACTTTAATACACACGTTAATACACGTTAATATACATGTCAATACACACGTTAATACTCACGTTAATACACATGTCAATACACACATTAATATAAGTTAATACACCCGTTAATACTCGCGTTAATACACCCGTTAATACTCGCGTCAACACTCACGTTAATACACACATTAATACATGTTAATACACAGGTTAATACACACATCAATGCACATGTCAATACACACATTAATACTCGCGTTAATACACACGTCAATACACGTTAATACACACGTCAATACACGTTAATACTCACGTTAATACACCCGTCAATACACACATTAATACATGTTAATATACACGTTAATACACTTTAATACACACTTTAATACATGTTAATTCACACGTTAATACTCTGTATCTGAAGGTGTGTTTGATGTCTTCAGCTGGAGAAGCTGCAGAAAGAGGATCAGCTGCTGAAGGAGCTGGAGGAGCTGCAGATCGGACAGTAGAGGGCTACAGGCCACGCCCCCTCCATTCACACACACACACACTCTCTTTCTCTCTCTCACACACTGTCTTAAGAAGTTGCATCTGTTTCTCACTTTCTTGGTTTAGGGTTAGTGTGTGTGTGTGTGTGTGTGTGTGTGTGTGTGTGTGTGTGTGTGTGTTTGAAGCCCTGTTGCTATGCAACATGTGTACAGATGCTGAAGCCTTTGACAGTGTTCCTTTCAAAATAAAAGCCTGGATGAAACCAATAAAGTTTGTTTTCAGTAATTTTGTTTCCAGAGTTCTCTTCATGAAACGTTCAATGACCTCCGGTTTTCTGTGAACTGATAAAGTAGTAAAGTGTTGTTCATGTGTAAGTGACCTCAAAGGTCCACTTACTGTCTTCATCTGGAGCTTTCAACTACATGTCATGTTCTCCTCACTCTGGTCACATGACAGGAAGTTGTTCTTGGTGGAGATGAAGTGGACGAACAGGAAGTCACAGAAACAGTCACTTCCTGTTAGATCTGTAGGCTACTTGTAGTTTACAAACCTAGTTCTATTTATTCATGTTTTTCTTAATATATTAAAATATAAATATTAGGGCTGGACAAGTTAACGCGTTATTATCGTGTTAATGTATTAATTAATGCCGAGAATTATTTTATCGCGCATTAACACAGTTTTTTTTTAATGCAATACACACCGTTAATGCAGCAAATCACCCAAACAGTGGAGGAAGTCTTCAGACTACGTTGATGCAGCGTGTGGGAGAAGTAGAGATAGTAGAGAGTAGAGAGAGTTACAGCATTATAGTGATGAAGAGTAAAGCTGCATTCACATGCTCCGACTGTCATGAAGACACAACACACACATGTAGATGAAACGTGTGAAACATGTTATTCCTGTTGCACAGCAGTGGAACGTTTCACACACAGTCACACACTGAGCACAGATAGTGAAGAGATAGAACTGCTGCTGTGTGAAGAGAACACTGCTGCTAACAACAACCTGATGTGTTTAAAGTGTTTACACACAATGTTATTCACCTTTTGTTCATAGAGCAGCACTTTAAAATAAAAGTGCGGAATACACTACTTTTTAATTCATTATTGAACTTTGCCATAACAATGAGATTAATCACGATTAAAAATTGTAATCGTTGCCCAGCACTAATAATACTATGATTTGTTCTATTAATATATTTTATTTATATTTATATGAAGAGGAAGTCTTTCAGTTAAATCATAAATTGAATGATGAATATTTGATTAACTAAACAATAAACATGAAAATAAGATTTATCAAAGATCATAATAAATGTTTTTAGTCTGTAAACAGGTCAGAGCTTCCATGCTCTCTGTCTGCTCTCTCATTGGTTCATTCCGCTGTCAGTCACACCTCTCTGCGTTCCTATTGGTCGGCTTCACTCGGTGCGCTCGTTCTTGTTTCCGGGTCGTAGAGTGTGTGAGATCAGCCTCGTTAATCTCTACTTTCTCTTCTTTCTTTATTTGTTTGTTTCTTTGTTTATTGAAATTTAAATCGTTCACGTAAAAAAGTACATCCGGGACGGTTTACGGCGTGACGTGAGAAGAAGACACGTGCACTCGGAGCAGCGTAAACTGGTGAGTTTACTAACCGGTGTTACAGTTTAACCAGGGACCGTGTTAACTGGCGACCTTCAGCCGAATGCGTCTGTTGTTGTTGTAGTTACAGCAGCTGTTGAACACAGGAAGAGAACACGTAGAATGCCGCAGTTCAAAGCTGCAAAGTCGGCAAATCGCCGAGTAAACTCTGTGCCAAGTGTGAGACCTGTTTATCAGCAAAATGCTCAGTCGGACACGTGATCACACGTGTCTGTGATCATACATATCTGTGATCACACAGTGCTGACAGTCCGGGTGCTGGACCACATCCCTGGGGGGTCCAGTGCTAATAGTCCGGGTGCTGGATGTGGTTTTTCCCAGCCTCACCTGCTGCGTCCTGTCTGTCAGGAGGTTAGTGATCCACTGACAGGTGGAGGCTGCACAGTGAGCTGGGAGAGTTATCAAACCTTTTTAAAATCCTTGTTACTGATCACCTGTCTGTCTGATCCTTGTTATTGATCACCTGTCTGTCTGATCCTTGTTACTGATCACCTGTCTGTCTGATCCTTGTTATTGATCACCTGTCTGTCAGATCCTTGTTATTGATCACCTGTCTGTCTGATCCTTCTTACTGATCACCTTGTTACTGATCACCTGTCTGTCTGATCCTTGTTACTGATCACCTGTCTGTCTGATCCTTGTTACTGATCACCTGTCTGTCCTCCTCAGATCGTGGTGATGGATGATCGTCCCTCGTCTCATGCTGTGGGGGTCAGTCTGTGTGACTCCGCCCCCCTGCTGTGGCGGGTGGAGGACCTGCGGACCGTGAGGTCTCAGGGTCTGGTGGGGGCCCTGCTGGGTTCACTGCCCCGGACCCCCCGACAGAACGTCCGCCTGGGCCGACCGCTGCTGCTGCTGGAGGAGGAGGAAACGCTGCTGAGGGAACGCCAAGCTGCTGCTGCTGGTTACCAGGTTAGTTAACCAGCTAAATATGATCACATACATTAAACTGAGAGTGTTTAGTAGTTTACATGAAGGTCCAGTACACTATATACATATACAGTGTATATATACATACAGTATGTATATGTATATATATATATATGTATGTATATGTATATATATATATATGTATGTATATGTATATATATATATGTATGTATATGTATATATATAT
>NW_022280289.1:61845-66241 GCF_004355925.1 Anarrhichthys ocellatus
ATGAGCTTCCTCCGTAGGGTGGCCGGGCTCAGCCTTAGAGATAGGGTAAGGAGCTCGGTCATCAGGAGGGAGCTTGGAGTCGAGCCGCTACTCCTTTGCGTCGAAAGGAGTCAGCTGAGGTGGTTCGGGCATCTAATTAGGATGCCTCCTGGACGCCTCCCACTGGAGGTTTTCCAGGCACGTCCAACTGGGAAGAGACCCCGGGGAAGACCCAGAACACGCTGGAGGGATTACATCTCCCAGCTGGCCTGGGAACGCCTCGGGATCCCCCAGAATGACCTGGAACATGTTGCCGGTGAGAGGGAAGTCTGGGTCAGCCGGCTTAGCCTGTTGCCACCGTGACCCGACCCCGGATAAGTGGAGGAAAATGGATGGATGGATGGTTTCACAATTTATAATCTATAAAATATGCTCATTGTTCTTCTGATGTCTCTCTGCAGTCTCCATGCTCCACTTACATTAACTACCCACTGCCCAGTTTAATACATATGAGGTAAATACAAATAATAATATCAGAACATGTCCATATCCATAACCTTTGTTTACACAACAGGCCAGAGATAATGCACAAACACATGACATGTTCCCCATCACAAGTATTCTTCTCACTGCTCAGACTGAAGACAACAGCTGACTGTGTGTGCATCTCTGGATGGTGAACATCATCATCTCTATTGTCTACAGTCAAAGAGTTACATTGTAATTGTGATTCCATTGTCCTTTTAATTTAATTTACATTTCATTCCATCATACATTCTATAGTCAGCTTTCAATGTATACACTGTCCGCCATCATTATGTTGTTGTTCTTTGTTTCTTTCATTGACACACTACAGAGCTCCAGAACACTCCATGTTAATCATCTCAAGGTATTAATATGCTGTCATATTGTGCTGATTGCCAGCAGGCCAGCTGACCTTATTGGCCTCTGTAAGTATGTCAGTGGTAGAGTTGAGTATGTCGGTGGTAGAGTTGAGTATGTCGGTGGTAGAGTTGATTATGTCGGTGGTTGAGTTGATTATGTCGGCGGCAGAGTTGAGTATGTCAGTGGTAGAGTTGACATACTAATGAGGAGAACAGGAGAACACGATAGATCAACGTTTAGTCCATTCCTGTGACTTGTGCTTCTGTGTAACTAGCTCCTCTGATCCTACACGAGACCTCATGCTCTTATTCTGTATACTTCTTTTTTCTGATGTTTGACCTTTTTCTACTAGTTTTGATATATATGTTATTATAAATGTATCATTTATGTTTATGTACCTTATGGAAATATCTACTATATTGTACTCTTGACATCTTCTGTATCTTGTAATATATTGATCTATATTGTAATATTATATGCGTCTGCCTATTACTGTTGACTTCTGTAGTGGAGTTTGATTCTTTGCTAATAACAGCTGCTGGAAATCAAGCCGTGAATCTGATGAAGCAACATGCAGAACTAGTTCTCTCCGTCTTGTTCTGAATGAGATGTCTGTACTCGTATCCTGTGTGTGCTGCACTTTGATTTATTGTGTCTGACTGTGGTTCACTGTGCACTCAGGAGAGAAGAGAAGGACTGATCTCACTCACTGGGATGAACTCTCTGAGAGGAAACATCTGAATGAATATCAGAGACAGACTGTAAACAGTGTTATCTACAGAGACATGGTCCTTTCTGATCCTCCTCAGGTCTTCTGGAGAGTCATGACATCTCAGGAGGAGGCGTCTTCCTTCAGGAGCTTTTGTCAATATGTGGAGGAGAGCGGCCTTCGAACGTACGACGGTCTGGTGATCCAAAACGCCTCGGACATTGCCAGAGAGAGCGACCGCATCCGCAACCAGAACAACTGGACCTACCTGCAGGAAAAACACCAGAAGAAGAGACGACAGGAAGAGGCCATCAAGAGGTAGAGCACAAAAACAGATAAAAGCTTAAAAACGTGACCACTGCTGAATGTAGATGTACACACACACACACACACACACCACACACACACACACCACACCACACACACACACACCACACCACACACACCACACACACCACACACACACACACACACACACACACACCACACAACACACACACCACACCACACACACCACACACACACCACACACACACATACTTTTTACATTATCCTCATTTACATTCAGTCACTTGAGTTTGATCGCATATGAGTTACATCATTTAAATTTCCCCCGAAACATCTAACCTAATAAATACTTTCCAGTGTTCAAAACACACTCTGACCATATTCTGGGTTATTAAATAATGATTTTACAATCACAATATCTATAAATATGGACACAAATAATGAATAAATACTATAAACATATTCTGCCTGTAGAAATCGATCCTGTAGCCTCTAAGCAGAATTCTGAACACAGTATAAATACCACAGACTAAATACATGCAGAAGAGTCCAAAAACTGTTAGAGAGATAAACAAAATTGAAGTTGAAGATGTTGAATTAAAAATGTGGATCTCAATAGTGTGAATGCTGCTGAATCAGCATTCACCATAATGTACCATGCAGTGGAAGTGTAGCAAACCACAGTTGATAACACCATCGTGATAGTTGATTCTTGACTTGTCTCACTGGAGTTTTAGACTTTGTCGAGCCAGCTGATGGAAAGTAAGCATGTCTCTTTGTCCAACTTTCTTTGTAAAGAAAACTTCCAGTTCATGTTGTCTGTCGTAGGAACAAACAGGAAGATACTGAAGTCACTACGAGAGAAAAATACATTTAAACATGGCTGAAAACAACTGCTTCCTGTGACTGTTCAGATTCTGATTAAAATGTGTTTATTCATGAAGAATGAATTCAGTACAGTAATTTCAAATAACAGTGGTATTGTGGTGAGTTGTTAATCAGATTAGTTTTGGTTCGTGACACTCGGGTGTTGTGTGATTGGTTGATGATCTACAACTTTGTCTTTCCACTGGTCCATCCAGGATTGGTGAAGATGTAGCCATGGCAACAGACGGGGCATACTCTGGAAAACATTTCAGGATGGGTTTCATGACGATGCCGGCACCACAGGACCGTCTGCCGCCACCAAGTCAGGGCTTCACTGTCCGATCCCAGTCCCTCCACTCGGTGGGTGGAGAAGACGACTCCAATCCAAACCGTAAAAGACCTCCGCCCAAACCCAAGAGAGACCCCAACACCAAACTGAGCAGCAGTTCTGAGATGGTGAATGGAGGCTCCGGAGTCACCAAGAAAGATACTCAAGAGACCAAAGAGACTTCGGAGCAGGCTGAAGGTGAGAAACGAACACCCGACGACACCTTTTGGCTAAACATGACATCTGTTGGTTAACACATGACACCTGTTGGCTAAACATGACATCTGTTGGCTAAACATGACATCTGTTGGTTAAACATGACAGCTGTTGGCTAAACATGACACCTGTTGGCTAAACATGACACCTGTTGGCTAAACATGACGCCTGTTGGCTAAACATAACGCCTGTTGGCTAAACATGACATCTGTTGGTTAAACATGACATCTGTTGGTTAAACATGACACCTGTTGGCTAAACATAACGCCTGTTGTTTAACACATGACACCTGTTGTTTAACACATGACACCTGTTGGCTAAACATGACATCTGTTGGTTAAACATGACACCTGTTGGTTAACACATGACACCTGTTGGTTAACACATGACACCTGTTGGTTAAACATGACATCTGTTGGTTAAACATGACATCTGTTGGTTAAACATGACAGCTGTTGGTTAAACATGACAGCTGTTGGCTAAACATAACGCCTGTTGTTTAACACATGACACCTGTTGGTTAAACATGACACCTGTTGTTTAAACATGACACCTGATGTTTAAACATGACACCTGTTGGTTAACACATGACACCTGTTGGTTAAACATGACACCTGTCGGTTAAACATGACACCTGTCGGTTAAACATGACACCTGTCTGTTAAACATGACACCTGTCGGCTAAACACGACACCTGTCGGTTAAACATGACACCTGTCGGCTAAACATGACACCTGTCGGCTAAACATGACACTTGTCGTTTAAACATGACACCTGTTGGCTAAACATGACACCTGTTGGCTAAACATGACACCTGTTGGTTAAACATGACACCTGTTGGTTAAACATGACACCTGTTGGCTAACACATGACACCTGTTGGTTAACACATGACACCTGTTGGTTAAACATGACAGCTGTCGGTTAAACATGACACCTGTTGGTTAAACATGACAGCTGTCGGTTAAACATGACACCTGTCGGTTAAACATGACACCTGTCGGTTAAACATGACACCTGTTGTTTAACACATGACACCTGTTGTTTAACACATGACACCTGTTGGCTAAACATAACGCCTGTTGGTTAACACATGACACCTGTTGGTTAACACATGACACCTGT
>NW_022280289.1:66251-66503 GCF_004355925.1 Anarrhichthys ocellatus
ACACCTGTTGGTTAACACATGACACCTGTTGGTTAAACATGACACCTTTTGGTTGAACATGACAGCTGTTGGTTAAACATGACACCTGTTGGTTAAACATGACACCTGTTGGCTAAACATGACACCTGTTGGTTAAACATGACACCTGTTGGTTAAACATGACACCTGTTGTTTAAACATGACATCTGTTGGTTAAACATGACAGCTGTTGGCTAAACATGACACCTGTTGGCTAAACATGACACCTGTTGG
>NW_022280289.1:66513-66684 GCF_004355925.1 Anarrhichthys ocellatus
TAAACATGACACCTGTTGGCTAAACATGACACCTGTTGGCTAAACATAACGCCTGTTGTTTAACACATGACACCTGTTGGCTAAACATGACATCTGTTGGTTAAACATGACATCTGTTGGTTAAACATGACACCTGTTGGTTAACACATGACACCTGTTGGTTAACACATG
>NW_022280289.1:66694-71425 GCF_004355925.1 Anarrhichthys ocellatus
TAAACATAACGCCTGTTGTTTAACACATGACACCTGTTGGCTAAACATGACATCTGTTGGTTAAACATGACATCTGTTGGTTAAACATGACACCTGTTGGTTAACACATGACACCTGTTGGTTAACACATGACACCTGTTGGTTAACACGTGACACCTGTTGGTTAACACATGACATCTGTTGGTTAAACATGACACCTGTTGGTTAACACATGACACCTGTCGGTTAAACCTGACACCTGTCGGTTAAACATGACACCTGTCGGTTAAACATGACACCTGTCGGCTAAACATGACACCTGTCGACTAAGCATGACACCTGTCGGTTAAACATGACACCTGTCGGTTAAACATGACACCTGTTGTTTAACACATGACACCTGTTGTTTAACACATGACACCTGTTGGTTAAACATGACAGCTGTTGGCTAAACATGACACCTGTTGGCTAAACATAACGCCTGTTGGTTAAACATGACACCTGTTGGTTAACACATGACACCTGTTGGTTAAACATGACAGCTGTTGGCTAAGCATGACACCTGTTGGTTAAAAATGACACCTGTTGGTTAAACATGACACCTGTTGGTTAACACATGACACCTGTTGGTTAAACATGACACCTGTTGGTTAACACATGACACCTGTTGGTTAACACATGACACCTGTAGGTTAACACATGACACCTGTTGGTTAACACATGACACCTGTCGGTTAACACATGACACCTGTCGGTTAACACATGACACCTGTCGACTAAACATGACACCTGTTGGTTAAACATGACACCTGTTGGTTAAACATGACACCTGTTGGTTAAACATGACAGCTGTTGGTTAAACATGACAGCTGTTGGCTAAACATGACACCTGTTGGCTAAACATGACATCTGTTGGTTAAACATGACACCTGTTGGTTAAACATGACACCTGTCCCATGTTAAAGAATTTTTCTTTCAGAAGTGATGAAGCTTCAGATTCTAACATCACTGTCTGTCTGTCTGCAGCTCGATGTCATCTCTATAGTGAAGACTACAGGAAGCTGCCTCCACCCAAACCTAAAAGGAACCCAAACACTCAGCTCAGCACCTCCTTTGATGAATCTTACATCCATAACCAAGGCAACAAGAAGTCTTCCTTGCGATGGGATAAATCTTTATCCCAGAGTCAGAGTCAGGCATCGAGGGACACGGACGACGAGGAGCCCGTCTACATTGAGATGGTGGGAAACATCATGCGAGAGCTAAAAGGTCAAGAAGATGTGGAGGACGAGCAGAGTGAGTCGGTGTACGAGGAGATGAAGTATCCAATGTTGGAGGACTTCCTGCAGGATGCTCACTCCACCATCATAGATCCTGAAGCCTGGACGTCCCGTGGCTCTCTCTGCGACATCCCTCCACCTTTCCCCAACCTCCTGACTCACCGCCCACCGCTGCTCGTCTTCCCCCCCCTCCCTGCTAAGTGCTCCCCGAATTCTGACGAGTCACCCCTCACCCCTTTAGAGGTCACACGGCTGCCCATGATGGATAATGCCTCCTACAGCAAGTCGGGTGGTGTCGAATATCCTCAGAGCTCCACCCATCATCACAAAGAGCGGGACCGAGACCAAGACCGAGACCGGGACCGGGACCTGGCCTCCACAAACACCATCACCTCCTCCGGCCGCTCATCAGCTCCACTTCTCCACTCCAACCTCTACAAGTCATCTGGCTCCGCCCACAGTGGGCATGGTTACCCCCGAAGCCAATCAGCATGTCCTTCTCCGGTCAGCATGGGTCGCTCTTTGACTCCCCTGTCCCTGAAAAGACCTCCACCGTATGACGCTTTGATGGCAGGAGGAAGTATGCCTCGCTCTTCCTCTTCCTCTTCCTCATCCTCACACAGGGCCGGGGAGGCCGGGGCTAAACTGAGTAACTCCTCCTCCACCCATGGCTCCATGCAGAACGTGTCGATGAGGTCACAGACGCCCACAAGCCCATTGGATGAACTCAACAACCTGTTTACCTCAGGTAGACAGGTGATGAAGAAAGTGACAGGAGGCAGGAAAAGCAGAGGGAGTGAAGGTAAATATTCAGTTCTACATGAGTTCTTTAACAGTACTATGACTACTCCAGAACTACAACAGTTTAGAACCAGTTTTACATCTAGTAGACAGGTGGTAAAGCCAGGATCAATAGGCAGGAATAACAGGGAGGGCGAAGGCAATAAATAACAGTCAGTGTTACATCTGAACAACATCTGTACTACATCATTACTACAGTCAGTCTATCAATTTTACATCAGTCTTACGTCAGCTAGACATGGGCTGGAAAAAAAGGTCAGGAGGCTGAAATAGCGAGGAGGGTGAGGGTAAATCTTCAGTCCTAAATAAATACTACTTATGTACTATATCAGTAAACTGCGTAAAACACTATTTTTCAAATAGTCCAAAGTCTTAAAAAGTGAGAGTTCCTGGACTTTACATATAGTCAAGAAAGATAAAAGACAGGGTCAAATAAAATTAGAAAGAAGAAAAAGAAATACAGCCCTACACCCTCTAAAGTTTAACACTATATAAGGACAGGTGATTGTTTATTATTTACATAGATAACCCCCCCTGAACACTACATTAAGGGCAGATTGGACTTCTTTGCTTGTCAGTGATTGGCCATGTTCGAGCATAGGGTGGTTCAGAAGTGTACTCTGTACCAGAACACCCTCGGCCAAAGATCGATGAATGACTTTGTGGTCGTATCATGACATCTGAGGCTGTATGACTTGGACACTCAGTTGAAGAGAGGAGCAGAGTTGTCAACTGATCACCATCTGGTTGTGAGTTGGATTAGATGGTGGAGGAGGCTTCCGGACAGACCTAGTAAACCCAGTATTTCAAGGCTCAGCCAGGGGTAGGAGAGGGTCCGGTTTGGGGACCTCAGAATTTCGTCAGAATGTGACCTTCAGCAGCATTGAGGCAGTTTACAGCTGAGTGTGAAGAGATCAGGATGAGTGTCAGAACTCGAATTCTGAGTTCTTTGTTCTCTGCCTGAAATCGGTGGATTGCACCCTCCGGTTTGGTAGTGAGTCACTGCTCCAAGGCAGAGTGTTTAAGTATCTCTGGCTCTTGATCCCCAGTGAGGGCCAAATTGAACGTGAGATGGACAGGAGGTTCGGTTCAGTGTCATCAGTGACAAAGGCGTTGAACCAGACCGTTGTGGTGAAGAAGGAGCTGAGCCGGAAGGCAAAGCTCTTGATTTACCAGTCCATCTTCGTTCAGACCCTCAGCTATGGCCATGAGCTTTGGGTAGTGACCAAAAGAATGAGATACCAAAAAAAGGCAGATCACCTTTCAGTCAATGACCAGGCAAGGTCCTAGCAGTGATCCTCCACAGATCAGTGAGGGAGGCTGCATCCGTCCTATTGTCTTACTAAAGTACTCACTTCTTACAGCTACAGGCAAATGATGACAACAGTATTTGGCAAAGAGCCAATAATATTGCATTGGGCGAATAGGCCATCAGCCCCACTTAGAATTGCGTGATCCACTTTCATTTCCAAAGGGTTTGGGTATATTGTTGTTTTCCTCTTGACATTGTGAGCGTCCATCCCCACATAGCAGCCTCTTCAGCCAAGTTCAAATAAAACACCATTTCAAACTGACCTCAAATTGTAGAATAACGATAAATAAAAGCAGCAACCAATGATTTTGTTTTATGTCATGCATTAATCCAGAATATTTATTTCTCAATTATTCGGCAACACTAAAACCGCACTTTGTTCTGCTGCCAGCAGCTCTTTGTCATTCAGCGATGTGGAGATTATTTCATGAACGTAGCTTTATTCAGACATGACAGCACATTTGAGGTGAACAGTTAGAAAGAAGAAAATACTTTTCTTTTCTCGCAGGCTGCAGCACTTCAAAGATATTTTGACCATCGTTAGCACTTTTCACAGTGAATCCGCTCATTCATTTTCAAATCAGTTTCATTATTTATACTGATGAGAGAGTGAAATATTCTGCCTGTTTTCTGTATCTGTAATGTACACAAACATTGACGACAGAAGAGTAAAGTAAATACCCATCAAGCTCTAGTTTGATGTTGTTATATATATATATATATATATATATATATATGCAGCCTCCTGAACTCAAACACTTTACAGAGAAGTTCATCTCCAAAGGGCATTCAATGTTATGAGAAAGAACCTGGAGAGTTCTTTAAGTTCTTATTATTTTTCATCTTACAGGTTCTTTAATCATTGAAGTTTCATTCTTTAGACCATCTAGCTGCTGGTTCTCTGTCTCTGTTTGGGGTTATTTGTCTTGCAGATTGATTCTATGTCATCTTAGTTCACTCTTCTGTCTTTATCTTGTTGTGTCTCTGTAGGTGACTCCAGGTCTCTGCAAAGACATGACAGTAAAGACAGAGACGGACAGTCCAGTCCAGTTTCAAGCAGGATGGGGAGGTCATCTGTCAGCCCCACCATGATGCTGTCTGGAGGAGGAGGTCAGGTTTGAATGTAAAGATGACAACAGAAGGTCAGGTCTAAATGTGAAGATGATAACAGGAGGTCAGGTCTAAATGTAAAGATGATAACAAGAGTTCAGGTCTAAATGTGAAGATGATAACAATAGTTCAGGTTTAAATGTAAATATGGTAACAGAAGGTCAGGTCTAAATGTGAAGATGATAACAATAGTTCAGTTTTAAATGTAAAGATGATAACAGGAGTTCAGGTTTAAATGTAAAGATGATA
>NW_022280289.1:71435-74844 GCF_004355925.1 Anarrhichthys ocellatus
CAGGTTTGAATGTGACGATGATAACAAGAGGTCAGGTTTAAATGTGACGATGATAACAAGAGGTCAGGTTTACATGTGAAGATGATAACAAAAGGTCAGTTTTGACTGTAGAGATGAGAACAGGACGTCAGGTTTAAATGTAAAGATGATAATAGAGGTCAGGTTTAAATGTGAAGATGATAATATAGGTCAGGTTTAAATGTGAAGATGATAACAGGAGGTCAGGTTTAAATGTGAAGATAATAACAAGAGGTCAGGATTATATGCGATTTTCAGTTTGGACTCAGAAGCTGATCATCAGAGTCTGAGGAATAGCTTGATTCTGCTGCCCTTTTGTATTATTGTCTCCCTAATATATTGCAGTGATTGTTGTGCTAACACTGTCAGATGACCATTAGGTTAAAAGCAAGTGAAGTTTCTTCCGTAATCAGTTCTTTTGGATTGATGTAAAAACAATCTAATCTGCAGAATCAAAGTTGGTGTGTAAACTTGGCCGTTCAGCATCAGCTTCAGGAGTTCCTTCAGCAGGTGTAATGCTACATCGTCACGTGTATGAGCTGCATCATCCCGCCCTTAGCCAGGTACGATATCTGTAGAATACCTGTCTGTCCATCTGTCAGTCTACCTGTGTTTACCTGTCCAACGGTCTGTCTAGTACCAATCTACCTGTCAATGTGTCTGTGTTACTTGTATGTAGTTTAGATCCATTTTGTAAATCAGGTGACAAACAGCAGTTTAATTTTTTTATTTCTTATATAAAAAAATAATTGGAGACTTTATATTCCACACAGGATTCAACGTCACTGAAAGACAAACCCTAAAAACATTTTACAAACTGAAGTTTGGATGCATCAGCTGACTGACATCTGAACTGTAAACATGTAAACTAGTGAACAAGTGTTTTCTTTACTTTGTTTCAGGAACATTTCATAATTTCATTTGTGTGTAAAATATTTGGTGATGAATTTAATGTTTTTTCTATTATGTCTCAACATGAATTCTAAAAACTGACATTTAAATGAATTTGTCGATGTTTAAAGTGAAGTAATACGGAACACGTTCTCATTCCAACCCTTCCCATACTGACCCCTGTTATCACTTTCTAACACACTGCAGTCCAGCACATCAAACTATGACGCTCCAGTACGGTCACAGTAAATATGTGGTTAACGTTGTTAATTCAAACACAACTCTGTAAACTAAATCTAACAAAAACAATTTAACACAAGTACAGAAAACACAACACAAACATCACTAACGCAACTTAAAAATAATTCAACAACACTATGGGACAAGGACTCCGGTCTCCTGGTTGAAAGTCCTGTGTTTTGTTTGACCCACTCACCTCTACTCCCACCCTACGTCATCACACTCTAAGCATTTTGTCTGAGTGTCTTATATTGACACGACTATGTTCACATTGTAGTTACTAGAAAGCCTACTGCATGACATACAGAATCTAAAGGGTGTGACAAAGCGTTGGTTTGATTTGACGCCATGGGAATGAGAACGGGCTGTAATACTTTAATACTGACACTAACAAACTTTCATTCATTCTATCTTTAAACTAACAAAACGTACTTAATACTAACATTAAACGTTCACTGATTATACTTACACTGAAGCATTTTAATAGATCTCATTCAAACTTTATCCATTATTTTACATTTATTTACACTAATAACAACCTAACCCAAACTGTGCCCACATTAACCTAACCCCTCTAAACTGTAGCACCGACCCACCAGTTGACTATGATTCTCTGACAAACTTTACTCTCTCGGGTCATAATGATGATGTACATTGACATGAAATCTGAAACTTTATGTGTTCCTGTTGAGTGTTTATGATGAATAAAATATTTAATTTCATCAACTTCAGAAGCACATCATGTAATTTCTGCCAAGGGTTATGAGTTGTGTCAATACTTATGAAGGTAATCAAATAATTACATGGAGTCTGAACCGAGACTTTATTAAAGCAACACTCTTTCCTTTCTCACATAGAGGCAACTCAACAAAATAGCTTCCAGTTTTATTCACATTATTTAGTCACAATTATTCACATTATGACATTTCATTCTAATGAAATAGCCACAAGTACCGTCAGCCAACATCATGTTAACTTGTTAAATTACCATAAGACGAGTAGACTACCCAGCCAAAAAATGTTGAACATAACTGTCTGCAATTTGACAGACATGTATTTAAAGACTGGAGGGATTATTTTAACACTTTTTTAACTTTATTTTTTGTAGCTCAGTAATCCTTCACTTTATTTTACGGACATGCTGTATTAATTCATGTCCTATTCGTGCACAGGGATGGCTAGCAACTTTAAATTAAGTGTGTACAGTGAATTGCATTTCATTTCACATCCCCTCAGATGTGTTTCCCCAGAAGTTAGAACAACTGGAGGGGTCAAAGGTGTTTTCACACCACTGACAGCTGACCAAATGAAACGTTACCTTGAATAGAATCACAGATTTCGCTGGGTTTGAAAATTGTTGGAAACACTTGGGATGATATAAGTTCACAGCTCAACATAGGTCGAGTCCTCTTTAGACATTTAATTACGGAAGTGTTACATATTATACCTCCAAAATATGAGACTGAAACAATAGTGTGAAAACTCTGAAAGATGATGACTTAATATCTGCTTATGATCTGATTAAAATCTTTTTCTAGTCTGTCACATTAGCTTATCTGAATATTAAACCCTCTCATACACATGATCATATTTTAAATGTCAATGAAGTCAGTGTGAATAAATCAGTGTGTACTGACAAGATACTGGTGCGATATATATACTGGGTGAGAAATAAACTTTAGTCTGTCTGTCTGTCTGTCTGTCTTCAAATGTCAGTCTGACCGTCTTTCCAATGTTCTTAAGATTCTACTAAGGACTGAGTCCTCATTCGGAGGACTTTCAAGGATACATGTGTGTATCTTCTGCTCTCCTAAAACACTCACGATCCGATGCACACAATGCATTTCATGTCCCCCAGTTTGGAAACAGCAAACACAAATAAAAGTCCATTTATTTTGTTTCAGCAATCTGTTTACAAACTAATTTAAGGGAAGAAATTATCGATCCAGATGCTGAATCTTCAGATCCACATGATCTGATTTCACCCTTGTACCTCACTTTTTGGCTGTTTATCTTTATCGTGTTATTTAATAACTTTAAAAAAAAGATTATAGGATTTAATTAAATAGTTTTCATTTTCAAGGTAATAGCTGATCAATGACTGATAAAGATAGAAAGTGATCAATGAGTCATAAAGGTAATAGCTGATCAAGGACTGATGAAGGTAGAAAGTGATCAATGAGTCGTAAAGGTAGAAAGTGATCAATGAGTCGTAAAGGTAGAAAGTGATCAATGAGTCATACGGGTAAAAAGTGATCAA
>NW_022280289.1:74854-75066 GCF_004355925.1 Anarrhichthys ocellatus
GATAAAGGTAGAAAGTGATCAATGAGTGATAAAGGTAGAAAGTGATCGATGAGTTATAAGGTAGAAAGTGATCAATCAGTATTTCTATGTATTATTTATAATCCATCCAGGTACATTTGAAAAGTGAGAATAATAATTGTTAAAATATAATTGATGTGTACTTTCTTTATTTGATTTGACAGTTGTTGACGACACAGAGACGTTACTACTAC
>NW_022280289.1:75166-87666 GCF_004355925.1 Anarrhichthys ocellatus
ATATATATATATATATATATATATATATATAGCACTAAATAGCGCAAGTTAGATATTATTGTAATGTTCCGGACCTTTGCCCGAGGAGATTTTCTCAATCTGGACCTTTTGGAATTTTAATTGAATACCCCTGATCTAGACTATGCAGATGATCTTTCTCTTCTTTCACATACTCATCGGCACATGCAGGAGAAAACATCCCCCCTCAGTGATTTTGGTCAGAAGATTGGCCTGAAGTTCAGCAAAAAGAAAAAAGAAGAGTTGACTCTGAACATTCCAAATCCCTCACCAATTCAGGTTAACGGAGAAGATCTACCCAAAACTGACGAGTTCACATATTTGGGCAGCACTGTCAGACACAATGGGGGCACAGATGAAGACTTCAAGAATCGTCTCGATAAGGCTACTGAATAACATATGAAGCTCACAGCAGTACACCATCAAGACCAAACTCGAATTCTATCAGAGCTGTGGTTTATCCACCCTATTGTATGGTTCTGAATGCTGGCGAATGACACAAGAAGATATTGATTGATTACTTAATTGATTCCAGATGCCATGGATCTGTGGAGATGCCAACATGATAGAGATGATTGATGTATTGATGTATTGATGGATTGATGTATTGATTGATTGATGTATTGATTGATTGATTCCAGATGCCGTGGCTCTGTGGAGACACCACCATGATGGAGATGATTGATTGATTGATTGATTCAAGAAAGCACTGGCCCCTAATTGTTAATGGCAGGAGGGCATAAACAATTCAATAGATATTTATATAATGGAGCCAATAAATCCATAATAAAATGAATAAACAAAACAAACAAAAACCCCAAATTCCCGTAAGGGTAAGAGGTCACTAATAACTTTGGTATATTTTAGCTTCTTGTAGAAGCCAAAGTTTGGTCACTGGCCTGTCCAGCGTGCTAGTTTTGGTTTTTACTCGTGCAGATCTCACCAGTCCTTTCCTGTCAGGATAGGTCTCGAGAACTCTTCCTTTATGGTGCTTACTGAAGCCACAGTTGGACAAGATCTGTCTTCTTGCTGCATTAGCATTTGTAATCCAGTACTTCATCCATAATACATGGTTTCTTCCATCATGGCCCACCTTGGTTTGTGAATCTGCTTTAATATTGTAGTGGATACATGTTGGGTTTTGGATAGGATGACCGTATGTTTTGTCTCCTCAGGCATGGCTGCCTTATTCAATCTCCCTCCAACTCTAACTCTAAGCAATACAGCTTCCAGAACCGGGTCCAGCTTGTAAACGGTGCTATCCTTTTTTACTTCACGTTTGCCAGATGTTGACAACGCCAATTCCTCGTGGAACCTTTCTTGCTGAGTGAAGCGAAGGATAGATGTTTCTGCTCCTGAAAGATCGTCTGGAGTCAAACTTTGTCCCCTTAACACAGCTTTCATTTAGTGCATTTCCTGTTCGTTTGTTGCCAATCATGTCTGTATCCTCATGACTCATTTGTTTCCTTTTTTGACTCATTGCCAGTAGAGTCTTTGTTATTTTCAGAATCCATGCAACTGACCTCTTCAACCTTTTCCAGTCAGAAAAGTATGTTATCAGTTGATGTTCAGGGACACGTTCAGCATACCTCTTACTGATGTCATCATTGAGAAAGTTGGTGTATTCCTGATGGAACTTCTCATTTCTTTCAAACTTTCTCTTCAATCCAAGAATGCGCTGCTTGGCAACATTGTTTGGCAGCGTGACCTCTTCTCTTTTGAAGGGAAGGTCCAAGCTATAGTGCCCATCATGAAGCTTGACTGGATGTTTCATGATTGTTATGAATTTCACATCATTTCTTGACATCTCCATTTTGTCTTCTGCTGTTCTTTCATTAAAATCATGGTTGTACCGATTATTGAGCAATTCCTACAGGTATTGTATGGAAATCCTGTTAACAGTAGCAGTGGGGTAGCCACTCTCACACCGCTCATCACTGCATCCTTGAACGGGACCATTAATAACCCACCCCAATAGGGTCCTAATGGCATAAGGTCCGTTTCCATGGCTGTTGATTACTTCCCAAGGCTCAAGCATTTTGGAGGCGTTGGTACCTATCAACAACACGTCAGCTTGAATGCTAGGAGCACCAACACCATCCAAGTATGGCCACTTTGCCAACTCCTCTTTTTTGATGAGGTTATCAGTGCTTACAGGCATCCTCTTCTGGGTATAGACCTCTGGTAAATCATAGAATCTTTTCCCGGTGAGACTTGAAATCTCCAAATCAGTCAACATGTAGCTGGAAACTGTTGCTCCTGAGCCCATGGTTCTTAAGTGGATTTGGGTTTTCCGTCCATTCAGATTAAGCCTCATCAGATTTTCAGAACAAAATGTTGCTGTACTGCCTGGATCTAGGAAAGCATACGTCTGTATGACTTTGTCTCCGTTATTGGACTTCACCTGTATTGGTAGGATGGATAGAATCCCATCACTGTTACCGGCCCCTGTATGACTACATGTGTGTATAGAGACATGTGCGCTACTCAATGATGGTTCTTTTGGCCTTTTTGAGTCTGTGTTGACTACTTTCTCTCTTTGGCAGATGTGAAGAACACTGGGTTGGTTTAGGCTGCACACCTTGCAAGTCAAGCGCTTATCGCAATCCTTGCTCCTATGCCCAATGCAAAGGCAGCCGAAACAGATTCCATTTTCCTTAAGAAAGTTAATGTTGTCCCAATGTGTCTTCTCTTCCAATCGCGGACACATCTACAGTGTGTGACCTTGAGAGCAACACAAACAAAATTGTGATTTAGGTTTTCCAGTAGCTCACATGCAGAGACTCTATTTTTCTCTTAGCTTGTATGGAAGCTTCAGAATCACTGCTCTCATATTCGTTGGCATATCCAGTTCTTTCATGTACTGTAGGTCCTCCATTGCATTACAACACTCACGCAAAAAGAGGGCATAGGCTTGGAGAGATTTGACATCCTCAGGCTTCACTGAAGGCCAGCAGAATGCTTTCTCCATATATGCTGCAGTAACTTTGTGTTCATTCCCAAAGTGTTCCTGTAGCAGATCCTTAGCTGTAGCATAGCCTCTGTCTGGAGCCATATGCTGACAACTACGCACCAGCTCTTTTGGTTGAGCTCTTGTGTACTTATCCAAAAAATACAGACAGACAGTCTCCTCTGTTGCTTGCTTTACTCTCCACACAATGTTCAAAGGCTCTGATAAACATTCTGTACTGCAGAGGATCCCCATCAAAAAATGGAATTTCTCTTGGTGGTAATAAATGAGAGGCCTGTTGTTGGATAAGCAATGTTGTTATTTCATTTTGCCTTTGCAGTAGGTTGCAGCGAGCTGATGTTTCATAATTTCCTTTATGAGCAAGTTGAGACTGAATGACACCTGGATTTGTTAGCTGCACGTGAGGATGATCCATGCGAGGTTTGCGTGATGTATTTTCTGGTTTCAGTTGACAGACCGTGCTGTTATGTGTTGCATTCCTATATGCATACTGTTGTTGTATAGGTGGTTGTTGTTGCAAGTCCACAGATGTTGGTCGATATGCTTTGGCATGTCGGCTGAGAGTGGTAGAGACTTCCGTTAACCTTGCTCCTTTTTCAAAGTATGATTCCATTCCATTTGATTGTGTGTTTGAGAAAGCTTGGTGACCAGAGGCCTTAAATACCGCTAATTTAGCAGCAACCGCTGCCATTTCTGTGTCAACCTCCAGTCTTTCCTTTTTCTTTCTCAGCAACTCCGATTGCTCCTCCAGCTTGTGCTTCTCCTTTAAGGCTGCAGCGCGAGCTTCAAGTGCTGCTCTCTCTGCCTCTATCTGAGTCCGTGCAGATGAAGAAGATTTGCTGGTTCTTGAACTGGTGTGACTTTTTCTGCTCAATTTCTCAATAGAAACATTTGTTTCCACATTGGAAATGCTGTCACTGGGTTTGACTTCACTCTCAAAAGCATCATCATTTTCATCAGGTTTAGAGATGTCTGCATTAGACAACCACTTACTCACAGCATCAGTAAAATCATTAACACTCAACATTTTTGCTTTGAACCATATCTCATGTTTGTCTTTTTCTTCATGAGATAATATTTGTGACAGAGATTGATGTTGTTCCTTTGCTTCATTGCAAAGAGTTGTGTATTTATCAAAAGTGCATTGCACCTCTGTTTTATATTCTCTGTCATGCATTAGGTCTTGAATTGTCCTTTTAAGGTCAGAAGCTTTGTTTAGTTTGGCCTTCCGAACCTTTTGTAGCTTGTCCCGTTTACCCATTAATACCTTTTGTGTCAGTTTAGTAGGACGTTTACTGACAGATTGTGTTTCCTTTTCACCATTGGCCGTGCTGGGATTGACCTGTGTTCCAGCCACGGTTGGCTCATTAACAATAGAACCTTGATTTTGTACCTTTACACTAATATCAGAATCCATTATTTATTAAATACAATTCAAAATTAAACCACCCATACTCCTCTTATATTTAGGCCTATAAGTTGGAACCAATGCATTGGATTTACCCTCGTAAATAAAAGTGTTTACACACAACTTTTAACACGGCCATGTTGGTAGCGCTACATACCTCTGACCATTCAGTGTCCATTGGTCCAAAATTGTAGCTTGGTGGTAGTGATGATCAGTTGTCCAATTAGATTTCAAAGCAACCACAACATTCAAGTGATGTCTAATTGATCAGCTATTGAATCAAGTGATGTCTATCAGCTGTTGAATCCAGCGTTGTCGATCAGCTGTTCACTCTAGCGATGTCGACTGGTCAATCCAACGAACGACGATCCATACGAGTTCAAATGAAGCCAGTTTTTGACTTAATGTAGTGACTTTAACAAATATCCATTTTTATATATTAAAGCCACTGGGGGACGAACGGGAGAACTTGTTCGGACGCGTGTTCCACAAACATTTTACTGTCCAATGCGCTTTCTTTAGATCCGTTGATCCATTTATTCAAATGCATATTGACACCGTAACAGAATACAGGATACTTTACAGGATAATATAAGACCTTGAAACTACAAGCTCACATGCCGGCTGACACGTTACATTGACACAATACCTTGACACCTTGACACGACACCTTGACACGGTCAAAAACTGTTAGCTTCCTGTCCACACACACCTGTTTCTCATTACCAGGCACTTACATATATGCACTTTTAGGTTAATATGCCACCCACTGTTCAATGTCAGAACTGCATGTGTACACACCCCATGTTTCCCTCAAAGACATAAGAAAACAACAAAACCACATTATGGCTCCAACAGCTTGATTAATTGATTCCAGATGCCATGGATCTGTGGAGATGCCAACATGATAGAGATGATTGATGTATTGATGGATTGATGTATTGATTGATTGATATATTGATTGATTGATTGATTCCAGATGCCGTGGCTCTGTGGAGACGCCACCATGATGGAGATGATTGAGAAGAAAAGAGTTTTGTGTCGAGAGATTAAAGCTTGTCAGCGTCCGGAGAAGAACCTTTGTAAACAGGACAGCATTCCTATCCTGCCCAGCTGGAAGAGGAAGCAACCTCCGCCATACGCCGCGGCGGCCGCCGGACAGACCGCCACGGTGTTCTGGGACACGGCCATCTGAAATACAGCACACAAAAACAATGACCATGTTGTCCTTATTCCTACTAAGCTGTTAACGTGGCCGTTGAAAAAGAGTATTCCATTAATTTTCCCATTCACATAAAATGCCCCCATGACGTTCGTCCCTAAACCGTTAATGTGCAGTCATTTTGCTCCTGTGGTGTTCCCTCGTTGTCACTCTTCAACCTTTTCTTTTCACAGTTCTTCAAAAGAACAAACTCAGACAGGAAGAACAGGAAGTCATGTTTATGTTGTGAATGTGCTGAACACACGTCCAAAGAACGCTCCCGTAAATTAACCAAATTCAGATGATCAAAACAGAATATGCTGACATGAGCCGTATTACATTCAGAATAATAGTGGAATATTAGTGTGCATGTAAACATAGTCATTGAGGACGATGATGATGATCAGGCCACGGCCACCACATCCACAGCTCCTTCATGTTAAAAACTGCTGTTTTTCTCTCATTGTTTGATTGACAGTATCTGCTGACCCTTCACTGCCTTCAATCAGCAGTAGAGTCAATAAAGTTGAATCAAATTCATCAGTTAACTTCCCCCAGATATCACCAGAGCTGTTAGCATTTACACATCATGAATCAGTTAAATAAGTCATGAAATATGACTTTGGCATATATGAATTTGTACCTTTGATTATTTATTAATCAAACGAATCAATATAAAACAAACAAATACAGCATCAAAGAGAACTAAAGAAATGAATCAAATATCCATGAGATGGATTTTATATTATTAACAAATCTATCTGAATAGTTTTATAAATGAAGTGACCTCATGTGGGTCTCGATCCAGATGTTGAGACACTGTCAAAGAAATAATGTGAGAAAATCAGTGGAGAGATTAACCATTTTAATTTATATTTATTATTTAGCACTTTATGAGGATGTAAAATAAGTAAATTCAAGTTTTTACAAAACATGAAAAACAATTGATTTCAGCCAACAGCAACAACTAACAGTTCAATCAGAGCGCTGGGAGGCGTGGCCGTAAAGGTGTAGCACAGCTTTCTGTCGTCTTTCTACTGGATATTTTTATATCTGACCACTGGAAAAGATTCAGATGTATTTTAAGGTCTGACAGTTGTGTAGCAGAACACTGTAAAGAGAAACAAGTTATTTATAAAATCTGTGTGAAAAAAATGACCTAAATCTGTCAATCAAACATGTTTTTATATTTAAAAAATAGTCTGTGAATCTGTGTGTGGAAGAAAAAGACAGTAAGTGATGATGTTTTTATATTTAAAATAACTTTTATTATGATGAAAAAATAACTATTTTAAAATGAGAATATTTTGGCACGTTGTTGGTTGGTTTGGTCTCATCCATTATCTGCAGTTCAACCGCAGTTCAACCGCAGTTTAACCTCAGTTTAACCGCAGTTTAACCGCAGTTTAACCACAGTTTAGATCAGATCAAATCAGTTCAGAGCTGTGACACATTAGACAACCAGAGATGTTGTTGTTTAATTTGAGACTGTTTGGTTTATTTGCTCAGACAACTACACCTCTGATTAAATGTGAAGGTCACCTGAAGGTCACCTGAAGGTCAGTTTTCAGGGCAGTGGATGAATAAGTGTCTGCAGAAAGAAATGACTTGATGAATGCAGTGTATTGATTTATTGATGGATGTGAATGAGCTGGTTAATTATTGTGATGTTAACGGTAACATGAGACTGAAACAAAGCATTCTGGGATACAGTGGTGAAACCTGTCTATGTAAATGAGCTTGAAGCCAGGGAGATTAAATGTTGAAATATGCACAAACACACTTCAGAGTTCAACTGAGTCTGAAAAGTTTCTTTTTTTCTTCAATAATGATTTTTGTTATTTGTCTCATCTCATTAAACATGAGATCAGCTGTGATTTCAGACATAAAACTAAATTTTGTAAATCTATTGAAACTAAAATTTGTAGGGGGCGCTATCGAGCCGAATTGCCACTCTGAAGCATTAAAACCATAACATGTAACTACATTTGGGGCTTTAAATGTGTGTGCCAAGTTTACTTATGTTTCGAGCATTTGTAGCCTCTCAAAAGCACCTTCGTTTTTCACGGCGAAGACTGCGTCACCACGGCAACGGCGTTCGACGAAACATCAAAAGCTTCATGAACTGGCATTATGAACTTCTTATATTTGTGTGGAAGTAATTTGATGTTGATCTGATTTACCTACTAAGAGAAACAAGCCAAAGTATAAAGACTTTAACTTCCTGTTACCAGTAGGTGGCGCTATGACTATGATTCAAAATTAGCCTGCAGATGTCTTCAGGCCTGGAGTCTAATCAAACATGTGAAATCTGGTAAAGATCTGATGATGTGGAGTTGATTTACATGAGTTTATTCGTTCATGGCGAAGGATCGAAATTTGCCGAGCCGCCACGTCGCCGCCCTTCAATAACTTCTTACAATCTTCACAATGAAGCATTATCAAGGTCTTAAGGCTGTTCTGACAACATTTTAGAGGGATCTGATTAATCTGTGAGGAGCAGGATGTCAAAGTTCACAATTTACAACTTCCAGTTGCCACTAGGTGGCGCTATTACTATGATTCTAAGTTGTCTTATAGATGTGTTCCGGGTCAGGATGTTATGACATATGAGAAATTTGGAGCAGATTAGATAATGTATGGCCGAGTTACAACAACTTCCTGTTTCATGGCGAATGATGTGTTTTTGCCGCCACGCCAGTTTGATAACTATTTGATCTTTGAGTAACTTTTCACTGCCAAGGTCTCAAGAGCATACTGACCAAATCTGAAGTCAATCAGGTTAAATCTCCAGGAGGAGTTTGTTAAAGTATGACGCCTTGAAATGGTCAAAAACATCATAAAATTCAAAATGTCCAACTTCCTGTTTGGTTTAGTGAATAACTACAATTTTTTGTACATCCCATCACGATCCACATACCTACCAAATTTCATACAGCTAGGTGAAACCCAATGTTGGGGCTACTCAATAGGGGGCGCTATCGAGCCAATATTTCATACCGCAGCTGGACACCCCAATCAGACTGCAATTTTTGCAACGACTGTCTTGCGTGCCAATTTTCTAAATCTTACTTGTATCCCAAGCACCTCCTTTTCCCCTTGAAAGACATAGAATAATAATAATAATAATAATAAACATTTGAATTTCAATAGGTCCTAATAATAATGATTAAAGCTGCAAGCAGCAATGTACGGGCCCTCGCACCTTCCCGCGTATATCAAAAACATGGCAGGACCAAGTTCTGAGTAACAACATATCATTTAAATTTGCACTATCCAGTCATGCTAACATTTAAATCTTTTGTTATATATATCATCAGTAAAAGTTACCGCCTAGCTAACATCAGCTAACGTTAAAAAGCTAACGTTGATGTTCGCCCCAAGCAGCTAAAAAGAATGAAGTCATTCTCGTCTTTTGTTAACGTTTCTCTGTATTTTATAATGACGTCACCAGTTTTTCAACCAATTTAAAGTGAGTCTCCTCATCTGTAGTTCAATCCACAAGTGAGTGTAACATTTAAATACTTTATAGATTTATCCTGAGAAAGAGTTATGAAGGTGAAAGTGTTCATTAATTAAAGAGCAACAATCTAAATGTTCCTAAATTCATCTCAGAACTGTTTATTTACACATACAAGGAGAATAGTGCTAAACAATAAACTATAAACACAGCGCAATAATACGAGACATAATTTAAACATAGAAAAATATTAAAATGTACAATAAAATATGGTAAACAAACAAATAACAGTAAAGTGGCAAGTGTATTTTAATACAAAAAAGATAACTACTACTTATTACTGTAACAGTAACACATTATCCTGGAGATTCAAGTGTATTTTTTTTTTATATAGTTTGTATTTGTTGTAGTTTTATTCTTATTGTTATTTATATTGTGTTATGTTTTGTGGTATTTTTATTCAATTCAAACTTGTAGAATCGTGTTTGCTGCCAACTGGTGGTCACATTGTGTAACTGCATTGTTTAAATAGAAGTTCAAGGAATATTCATATTAATTATATTTTATTGTTATATCATTTTGTTTAATTTTGGTAGTTGTGTGTGAGATAATGAAGGATTACAGTGTGTAACTTTATTGTTTGAATAGACGGATGTAATGATACACTGTGAACTCTCCATTCAATCAATCGATCGGATCCAGATTTGGATCCAGATTCCGATCCAGGAGCCTCCAGACAAACCGAATCGCAGATAAACATAAAACGTCCTGTGTGATGTGTGTTTGGACACATCTGTCCACAAAACTTTTACATTGAAAGGTCTGTATTCGGCAGTGAACCGGATGTAATCAGAGCGCCATATTGGATACAAAGATCGAAACTGTTTGTGTTTCAGACTTTCTCCGACAGTTACAGACACGGCTGACCCAGGACAGGACTACCGTCTCTGAGGCCCGGAACACCGGTCCGTTTCCGGTCCAGAGATCCTCCGTGATGGAGCGGACCGACACGTTCGTGTGTCAGACGGAGCTGATCATGGAGACGGCGGTGGAATCAGTCGTCTCTGTTCTCCTCCGAGAGACGGAGGACGGACAGGAGAGACGGGTGAGAGGACATGAAGACATGTATTTAGATTTACATGTTATACATCAATATATATTAACATATATGAATAAATACACATACATGTAAACGTTTATCTGGGAGCTTAGAGCTTCAGATGAAAAGCCCACCGTCACTTCCTGCTTTGCTGGGAGTTAAAATCACGCGAGACCACATAAACGATATTTCAAGTAACTTAAATTGAATAACGATGGACTTTATAATGTCTTTATTGTTCTAATAATTAATATAATAAAGTAGAAACAATAATTAAAGATGGACTTTATAATGTCTTTATTGATCTAATAATTAATAAATAATATAATGAAGTAGAAACATTAATTAAAGATGGACTTTATAATGTATTTATTGATTTAATAAATAATATAAAGTAGAAACAATAATTAAAAATGGACTTTATAATGTATTTATTGATTTAATAAATAATATAATAAAGTAGAAACAATAATTAAAGATGGACTTTATAATGTATTTATTGATTTAATAAATTATATAATAAAGTAGAAACAATAATTAAAAATGGACTTTATAATGTATTTATTGATTTAATAAATAATATAATAAAGTAGAAACAATAATTAAAGATGGACTTTATAATGTATTTATTGATCTAATAATTAATAAATAATAGCCATAACTTGTTGTTTATCTACAGGATCAGCTGACGGCTGTCCTCCATCTGATGACCAGAGAAGCTGTTCGTAAGATCTGCAGAGTTTTCAGAGAGCTGTGTGTGAGCTTAGTGACGGAAAATGAAGCTCTAAAGGACAAAGTGGGACATTTGGAGTGTGAACTGAAGACACAGACTGTTTATAAGATAAAACCATCAGGTGAGACAGAGCAAAAGGTTTTATATCAGAAAGATTGGAATAGAACTGAAGAAAACAAGAAAATAATTTAAGGTATTTCCTGTTTGTCATCGTCCTGAATCTCCCAGATGGACCCGCCTCCTCTCTGGACATCAACCAATCAGCTGCCGACCCTGCAGCTCTGGCCATGGCCATCCTCAACTCTTCTAGATCCAAATCTAGATCCAGACGCAGAGCCAGCGGAGACCCTCAGGTGCCTTTGGTCATCATCAGCCAGCCGCTCCACGGACCAATCACAGGCCAGAGCAGCCCCGCCCCCCCGCTGCTGCCGATGACACCCCATCAAACCACAGACGGTCTTCAGACAGAGGTGGTGTTAGAAGTTAACCAGATCTCCACCGATCCTGATCATCATCCACAGGAAGTGATGTCACTTCCTGTGGATGATGATCAGCCAACCAGTGAGCCCACAGGCCTACCGGTGATCAACGGGGAAGACTCACCTGAAGAGGACCAGTCTGTAGTAAGTCTTTTGCTGAGTATATAAGGGGTGTAACAATACACATATTCTATTGGACTGTTCGGTATGAGGCTCACGGTTCGGTACGCATTACGAACCGAACAATACGTTTGAATAATACTATTGCTGTCTAACACCCCCACCACGTAACAGACAACATGCTGTCTGACACCCCCACCACGTAACAGACAACATGCTGTCTGACACTCCCACCACGTAACAGGCAACATGCTGTCTGACACACTCACCACGTAACAGACGACATGCTGTCTGACACTCCCACCACGTAACAGGCGACATTCTGTCTGACACTCTCACCACGTAACAGGCGACATTCTGTCTGACACTCTCACCACGTAACAGACGACATGCTGTCTGACACTCCCACCACGTAACAGGCGACATTCTGTCTGACACTCCCACCACGTAACAGGCGACATGCTGTCTGACACTCTCACCACGTAACAGGCGACATTCTGTCTGACACTCTCACCACGTAACAGGCGACATTCTGTCTGACACTCTCACCACATAACAGGCGACATTCTGTCTGACACTCCCACCACGTAACAGGCGACATTCTGTCTGACACTCTCACCACGTAACAGGCGACATTCTGTCTGACACTCCCACCACGTAACAGGCGACATTCTGTCTGACACTCTCACCACATAACAGACGACATTCTGTCTGACACTCTCACCACGTAACAGGCGACATGCTGTCTGACACTCCCACCACGTAACAGGCGACATGCTGTCTGACACTCCCACCACGTAACAGGCGACATTCTGTCTGACACTCCCACCACGTAACAGGCGACATTCTGTCTGACACTCCCACCACGTAACACGCGACATGCTGTCTGACACTCTCACCACGTAACAGACGACATGCTGTCTGACACTCTCACCACGTAACAGACGACATTCTGTCTGACACTCTCACCACGTAACAGACGACATGCTGTCTGACACTCCCACCACGTAA